>NC_141143.1:24235124-24497624 GCF_053477565.2 Lygodium microphyllum | reverse complement strand
AGACGGTTTTCCATCCGCTTGGCATTCGCTATGACAATCAACAAGTCACAGGGACAGACTCTGTCCATTGTTGGGCTTTATCTAAAGGTGCCAATATTTACATATGGTTAGCTGTATGTTGCATTTTCAAGGGTAAAATCTTCTCATGGTGTGAATGTCATATTGGGTCAAAAGGATGGGGATATAACCACAAACATTGTATACAAGGATGTACTTAGAAAGGTGAAGTAATGTGTATTGCTTTCTTTGCGAATATATAATTATTGATGATCATATAGGGACACTGGTTTGGCATATATGTAAATTGCTCTTCGTGCCATATTTGGTTAGTATATACTCTTTTGGAAGTGAATTATTTTTCGTATTTCACTATTTATTTAACTTTTGCATATGTAGAGTGTCACTATTACTCAGCTATTGACTATCAAAAGGAGCTATAGTGCACGTTGTGCGCAATAATGAGTGATGATATAATAAGAAGGATGCTGCAAGAGTCATTGAGCATTTATTGATATCAAGCTCCCAGTTTTTATTGAAGTTGTACATTGTGGATACATGCAATGTTTTCGGGTGTATGTGTACGAGGTTGACCATAAGAAGAGGTTTCAATGCTCTTATACTAATAAGATACCAAGGCATTGGTTTAAGTATGGGCTCAAGGATTTTGATTATTTTGTGATGTTGTATCAACATTTGTTGGCACCTACTGAATGGTTCACAAATGTTCAATCAGATATTATTATTGTTCAACTGAAATGGTCTTTGTTAGGTGTTTCATGTACTTATATTGTGATTTTTGTTCTAATGCAGGTGTTAAGGAGAGAGGTAAGACTATTACATCACCCATGCGATTACCAACAAAAACTATGGGGTCATTTCCTGCTTCGTCTTCGCATATTTTGCGAAAGGATGAAGATTTCGCTATTGAAGAGGAAGCTTTGTTTCTATTAGGCATCTTGGAGACAATGTCTTTTTTTGTTAGCAACAGCTGTTTACTTGTGGTGCTTGGAATCACGAAGGCTTTGACAAACACCCATTGGTGGAGGCTCAATTGCTGTCAGGTGTGATATATTTTTCTAATGTATATAATTTGTTATCTAGTGGGCATGGATGATTTTTAGGATGGGGGAGATCCCCTGCCCAAAAGTGTCCAATGTTCATGAATTTTGTGGCCTGTTAAAATGCGACATGTCATCGGTGCACACTCTCTTTTTCCCGAAATGGCCGTCCGCATGTAACCGATCTAATTCTATAATGGAAGATAGTCTTGGTTTTTGAAGACCACTTTTCCCTTAGTGGGTGGAGGTCACAAGAGACACACACAGTGCTCACATAAAACTGCCCTTTAATGTATTTTTTCCAAGCAAGATTCTTAAAAAATGATTGAAACTTGAAAGTGAAAGTCGTCTCAATAAAAACTGACTATTATTTTAGCATTTTAGTTATAAAACCAACTACTTCCCTCCCAAGACCAGTTAGGGTTAAGCCTGCGTCTTTTTTCCACACCTATTGATATTATGCTTTATGTGCACCACTGCCACACCCCTTAAGGGAAATCTGCGTCCAACCTTTTGCACTTATTGCACCTGTGCTGACGGCGATTTGATGCTCCTCTCTCTTTTCGTGCACCTGTGCTTGCCCGCGACCTTCCCGCCCCGCCCTCCAGGGTTTCCACAGAGAGATTCTCAGCCTGCGCGCGAGAGAGAAAGGGACCCGTATACCGAGGCTCAGGGAGAGATGGAGATAAAGGGAGGCACTGGCGGAGGAGGGACGCACATGCTGCTGGCGGAGGAAAGAGCCGACCGTCACAGCAGCAGACGCTCCGACATTCTGATGTCATGGCTGCCGGATTCGTCCAGCCTAACCAAGACAGGTGCTCCTGCCAGTAGCCATGTCTCGCCAGGCGCAGTCCGTCGCACCGAGAGCAGCACCAGTCGCCAGGTGACCTTTTCCAAACGCCGCACTGGTGTCTTCAAGAAAGCCTACGAGCTCTCCGTTCTCTGTGAAGCACAGGTGGCGGTCATCATCTTCTCCTCCACCAACAGGATGTATGAGTATGCGAGCTCGAGGTATTGAACCCTTCACACAGCACATGCGCATCTCATCATGCAATTTAGGCAATTTAGGTATTGAACCCTTCACACAGCTGCTGCGACCGTGGTGTAATTTAGGCAACATGCATGCTTTATTCTGTGCGTGTACTGAATTTTGGGGGTTTTAGCACGCTGGACATTCTGGAACGCTATCGGCAGTGCAATGATATGGACCTTCCGTCGACCAACCGTCTGCTGCTGCAAGACGGAGAGGTACGGCCTTTCTCGTTTGGGAGAGGCCCATTCAATTTTCCCTGTTTCTCTTATGAAGTGAATGAAATATAGTTGTTTTAACCTTAGAAAAGATCTAGCACTCGTGGGCCCACGCGTTTGTTGTGTCTCAATGCGCTGAATTTCTAATTCCTCCTGACGAGAGCCAGTTAAGGCCTAAGGACTTCCCGAAGTACGCAGTTAACTTCCGTGTTAAGTAATACGTATTGCAGTTTTACCTGTCCATCTGGCGATTGTTACGAACTTTTTTGTGCGCACTGAATTTCACTGTATTTTCTATGCATACGAATGACGACGCGAAACTTTTCTGTTTTGTACTGCGTGGGCAGACTCGTTCCAAACTTAACTCAATTGTGTTCACGTGGTGTCCGTAAGCATGGATCCGCTAACTTCTAAGGCTGCATTTCTGCAAAATTACTACTTCACAAAGAAGACATAATAAATGTGAGTCTAATTTTATACGATCATGTTTCTCGTCATCTTCTGTGTTCATGATCCAAATTGGTTGAACGATTAAAGAGGAAGTGGTGATCTCCACATGATACTCTCGTTGCGGCGATAAATGATCTCGTCTACTACTTTTCAAGTGTTGCTCGCACCACGAACAGTGCCAGCCAATTCATCTTTAAGGAATGGAGGGTCGTCCTAAGTCTTCTATAGGAGATGCACTACCATTAACCAACCATGGAGGTAATTCGTAGAAGGGAGGGGGGAATGTGGATTTGTAGATTGAAAACTCAATGCTAGTGCTATCATGGTAAGTTGTACAAGGGAAAGGGATTGTGGATTTGCAAATTTGAAACTCAAATTTAAGCTTAAAAATTGAAGGGGGTTGTGGCTTTGCATATTGCTAATGGCCCCATAAACATATGAATTTAGCATGAGTCAACATAGTATTCAAAACATGTCATCCTTATACATGTTATGATTATACACGTGATGAAACATGTTATTTTTATACATGTTATGCCAATGACAACGGTCCATAAAACAGCTCATCTATCTTTAGTAATTTGGCATGTATCAACATAGCATTAGGAACATTATGATTATATGTGTGATGAAGCATGTTATTTTTATACATGTTATGTTGATGACGATCCATAAAACCACTCATCTATCTTCATAAATCTAGCATGTATCAACATAGCATTCGAAACGTTATGATTATACATGTGATGAAGCATGTTATTTTTATACATGTTATGCCGATGACAATCCATAAAACCGCTCATCTATCTTCATAAATCTAGCATGTATCAACATAGCATTTGATATGTTATAATCTACATGTGATGAAGCATGCTATTCTTATACATGTTATGTCGATGACAATCCATAAAACTACTCATCTATCTTCATGAATCTAACATGTATCAACATAGCATTTGAAATATTATGATTATACGCGTGATGAAACATGTTATTTTTATACATGTTATGTTGATGGCGATCCATAGAGCAGCTCATCTTCATAAATATGGCATGTATTGGTATATCATTCAAAACGTTATGATTATACATGTGATGAAGCATGTTATTTTTATACATGTTACGACATTAGTGTTATTATGATACATGTTATGTTGATGACGATCCATAAAACAGCTCATCTTCATAAATTTTGCATGTAAGGCTAGTTTCATAAATCTAACATGAAGAATGAATCTTAGACGAGTTTCTTATACATGTTAATGCTTAAACATACCATAAACAACTTATGTATGAAACATGAAGAATGAAATGCATGTTATGCTTAAACAATTCATAAAAGGCTAGCTTTATAAAATCTTATATGAATAATGAACATCATAGACTATTAGCATATATAGGCTAGTTTCATGAATCTAAAATGAAGAATAAATGCTATAGGCTAGTTTCATAATTTTGATATGAGGAATGTGATTTGTGTGGAATAGTTATGGAATATATTTGCAACATGTCATTGTTATTGTTATACATATTATGCCAATGACTCCACAATGTTTCATAAATTTAGCATGTTAAAAAGTAAAATCTAAATGAAGGGTAAATGTGGTTCATGTGGAATATGTAGTAAGTATGGATTGTATCTTGCAAAGAACTTTGGTATTCATAGGTCTTATGGGATTTGACTTTTAGATAAGAGTTGCCATTGATTTGGAAAGAGATGGGAAAAAGCATAGGTTGAGGTCTCTTAGTATTTGTGATGATGATGGAAGCCCTTAGTATTTGTGGTGAGAGTTCAATTTATCCTTTTAAAACTATCCTTCACATGGAATACAAAATAATAATGGAGTGTATAGTGGAGAGAACTTGGTATTCATAGGTCTGAGAGATCCGAATTTTAGATAAGAGTTGCCATCGATTTGGAAAGAGATGAGAAAAAGCATAGGTGGAGGTCTCTTAGTATTTGTGATGATGGTGGAGGCCCTTAGTATTTGTGGCATTTGTGGTGATAGTTCAAGAGTTTGGGGAAGAGATGAGCATACTTAGACCCTACCTGCCATAACCACATATCTCGAACCCTAGTGATGGCACAACCACAAACCATGAATTTTGAACTTTGTGTTGCATTGTCTTAGTTTTTGTTTTTCTTATGTTAGTAGACTTCTGTATGAGGCAAAAAGTCACAAAAAGTGGCAAGAAGCATAAGATATGGACATTGAGATTCCATAAGATTCCATAGAGAGAGCATAAGGCATGCACAATGAGATTCACCTTGCTTCACAATGAGATTTATCTTGCTTAGAGATGAGTATAAGGCATGGACAACGAGCTTCCATAGAGAGAGCACAAGGCATGCATAATGAGATTCACCTTGTTGCCAAAAAGGTAGCATAAAGCATGCAGAATAAGATTCCCAGTAGTAGGGTGAAGGGACCAATGTTTTGTCACCTGACTAAATAATTGACTAGCACAATAATTTTGAAACCTTGTGTTACAAGAGATTCGGACGTTACTAAGAGCAAGTGCATTGTGATGATTCTTGTGCTCCAAGAGATTCAAATGTTACTAAGATCAAATGCATTGTGGTGATTTAAAAATGGTGGCTAGAGAAAAACAAATAATATGTTTTCCCTTGGAGTCACGTGAGACCTCATAAGAACCTTTTGCAAGCCATTTGAATTGTGTAACATTTTTCACTTTAAGCAAAAACACCCTTTTGCAAGTGATTTGAACCATGGTACATTGTTCTTTTGAGCAAAAAGCCCTTTCATGTGTGCATGATTGACTTCCCTCTTATAGATTTTAGTAAATGAATTTTAGTACTATTACTAAACAACTCCCTAATCTCTTCCTCTAGTTTCACAAAAGGCCTTTGCTCTAGTGTATAGTGTCTCCAACATGTGCAAGAGAATTGTCTTCTACCCCTCCCCTTGCCCAATTTATGAATAGGCTTTAAGCAAAAACACCCTTTTGCAACTGATTTGAAATGTGCTACATTGTTCTTTTGAGCAAAAGCACCTTTCATTATGTGCATGATTGACCCTTTGATAAATTTTAGTAACATTACTAGGTCTCTACGATAATATTCAGTAACCTTACTAATAAGGGCTCTCTAGTGGCTCTACGATAAATTTTAGTAACCCCCTCTACAATAAATTTTAGTAACATTACTAATAATGACTTCCTAGTCCCTTCCTCCAAGTTCACAAACGGCCTTTGGCCTAGTGTATACCATCTCCAACATGTGCAAGAGAAGTGTCTCCTACCCCTCCCCTAGCCAAATTATATGAATAGCAATATGAGTGCCTCAAGGGTTCAAATGGCTCTTTGGCCAAAGTGTATATTGTCTCCAACATGTAAAAGGAAAGTGTCTCCTACCTCTCCCCTTGCCAAATTTATGAATAGTGTGAATAGCCCAAGGCTCTGTGTCACACAACTCTTTACACCATCTCCAAAATATGAAAGTCCCCTCCTTTATCTCTCCTCTTTCACTAGAATTAAGAAATAGCTCTACTATAGGTGACACATGACATCTCTAATATGTGAGCCATTCTCTCTTACCCCTTTGCTCTCCCTTGTGAAAATTCACGTATAGCTTGGTGGTGGTTGTGAACATATTGAGACCCCATCATAAAAGCGTTCATAGGTTTCTCTGATATGAGCCCTTGCCCTTTCTTGCTTGAAATTCACAAATAGCTTGACAAATCCTGAGGGACTCCTTCCTTGCTTCAAATTCACAAATAACTTGACAAAACCTTCTTAGATGTCTCCAATATGTGGAGAAGGGTCCCTTTCTCCTCTATCTTGCTTGAAATCACAAATATCTTGGCAAGCAACTAAGGTAACCGACACATGCACACTTGTTGACATGCATGCGCACACATAGCAAGGACAAGTGATGAACTTTTAGGTATTATGGAATATTTTCTTTCTCATGCTTTTTTTCTCAATGTCCTTTAGGGTTGTATTGCACCCCACCTTATGGGCGTGCATTATGGATTGGGGGGTTATCTTAACCTTGGCTTTCCCTACTAGATTAGCACGTCCAATTGTATTTCCATGTTTAAACTATTTTCAACCATAGATGTCTTGTGGGAGTCATTTTTGTCATTTCCATCTCTTTAGCAACGTTGGTGTGATCTTGGCAGAAGGGGAGCATGTGTGTTGGCTTGCTCTTCTCGCTCACCTAGGGATAGGTTGTCATTTCCTCCTCCTTTAGCAACATTGGTGTGAACTTAGTGGAAGGGGGAGCGTGTGTGCTACTCAACCCATGCCAACCTAGCTCTCGCACATAGGAGTGGCTATAACAAATCCAAATAGTTTTCTAAATTTTGGATTTAATCCCCTTGGTTGCGTGAACTCCTAAAAGAAAGTGTATTATTACTCCTAAAATAATGTTGAAGATCTTGCCAAATGGCCCAAGTTTACAATGCTTACAAGAAGTAGAGAGAACATTAGAGCAACTAAAGAAAATATTAAATTGTATTGACAAGCATTATAGTTGATTTTTCTCAAAGCACATGAATAGTAAGAGGGGGATAACACTAGGCATCAAGAGTAATTCTAACCTTCATACAAGTAGACAATGACAAAATCTATGAAGAGATGTGTCCCAAATAGGAGGAGAAGGCCCTTATAGCCTTATGAGAGTCAGAAGGAAGGATAGGATCTTTTAGGCTTTGTAAGCATTGATGGCCAATTGGAGATCTATCTTTGAAAAGCCTCTTTAAGAGGTGATGTAGATATCTACCCCATTGATAAATTTATGCATTATAAAACCATGGATAGGGGATATCTGTGAGGATCTCACATAATGCTCATATGTATGGTTTTAGGCCACACTACTCCACTAGTCCTTTTATCAAGGCATTGCTCTTAATCACTTGATGAAGGTTTTCCATGAACTTAGTGTCTCTAGCGTGCCATAGTTGAGGATGCAACTCAAACTATTGTTGCTATAGTGTGGTAAAGAAAATCTTCTTTTCAAACTTGGTTTCTCTAACGGGTTTGATGTATGATCCTTTCCTTCCCATCTCTAAAGAGATAAAAAATTATTCATACTTAAGAGTATTGTATTATAGGACAAAATCAAAGTTTATATTTTTATGTGGCAAGGATTTTGAAGCTCCAATGGCTTCATATATAGAATATTAAATGTTCACAATGTTGCCTCTATTGAGGGTAGTGCTACATATTTTTCTAGAGGAATGGACTTTACTTGTATGAAGGTTAGAACTCTTTTGAGGGTGCATGCATTATGCTATATATTTTTCTAGAGGAATGGATCTTTCAAAAAGTCCATCCTTTCTTCCTAATGATGGTTGTAGTAACCATCCTCAACAAATTCTAGAGATTCATTATGAATGCATCCTTGGTCACTACTAAATAAGGCTAGCTTTATGGTGATATCATCAATAAATCCTACACTCTTGATTGAATCCCTAAGCAATTTCCACATACATCTAATTTTTTGATATTTTAGAATAAATGCAGTGCATTTTCTTATTCCCTTTTACAAAGTGGACAAAGTATAAGGCTATCCTTAGTTGAAAATTTGTTTATCACTACTTTCCAAAGCACTAGGTTTAGCTTATGAGGGTGAGTAGCCTTCAAAAGTATAGTGATTTTCCTCCTCCAAGCTTTATACTTAGAGCGAGGAGCATTTCGCACCAAAACACTCAAAGTTCTCTGCATGATTCCATGTCTCTTCTCATAGATTTTTTTTTTCTTTTTCACTTCTACAACATAGCTTCCATAGAAGCATTGAAGACCTTGACGATACTATCAAGATTCTAGTTGCAATAGGTTATTCAATTTTTTTCTCACCCATCCAAACCATTGGGCTTCATTAGTCGCCAATCAATAAAAGAGTAGCTATCTTCTCTAGTTATCAAAACTCTTGTTTTTGAACATTTCAAATGTCTTGCCACCATGGAATGCCTGTAGAGTTGATCTTACCAAAACTTGTCTTTGAGCATCCCAAAGATCTTGCCACCACCTTTAGAATTGATCTTCTTAGCCATTTCCAAGTTCTCCTCTAAGGGTGATAGGGGGGATCCTATGCATACTTGAAATGCATAAAACAATATTAGGGACACACCCCTCTCATCTTTTGTCTTTTTATTATCATTTCCTTTCACAAGCTCCCTTGCCATAAACCATGGAATGGAGAAGTCTCCTCAAACAAGCTCTCCATAAAGCTTGTGTGAAAGTAGACCTAGACTTGCCCTTAATAGAAGGAATGAGACAATCAAATAAAGTTGAAGATCTTTACAAACAATCCTAGTCACTATATGCTTACAAGAAGTAGAGAGAACATTAGGGCAACTAAAGAAAATATTAATTGAGTTTCCAAGCGGCAAGCACTATAGTTGAGTTTTCTCAAAGCACATGGATGGAAAGGAAGGGATAACATTAGGCATCAAAGCATAATTTTAACCTTCATACAAGTGGAATCCATACTCTAGAAGACTATATAGCAACCACCCTCAAAAGAGACAACATTGTGAACATTTATTGTTTCTATATGCTATGTTAACAAAGCTTCAAAGTCCTTACGCATAAAATTGTAAATCTATTGTTGACATGAAATTCTTTGCTTCCAATAAATGATCGGCCTTACACGTAAAATTGTGTATCTATTGATGGCATACAATTCATTGCTTCCAATAAATGAGCCAGATTCTACTCCAAGTTCATTTCAAATTTTGCTCTTACATTTGATTGTTGCTTTTGCACCCATGTTTTACTTCGATTTCACTATTGGGAGAATGACCCAAAATACCCCAACTTTTTGGGAACTTCCTAAATATTGTTGACTAATATACCTATCCTATTTGGTCAAAGTTCCAATAGACCAATATGCCTATCCTATTTGGTCAAAATTCCATTAGACCCCCCATCTCATTGAATTTCCCAAAGTTCCACTGCCAAATTTTTAAAGTTGTCCCTTATAACTCTCACAAGTATTCCCAATACATAATATTTTGCAAGCTTCTATGAGAGTAATTTTTCAACATACATGTGCAGTGATAGAAATATGAATTTTGGTATTACATTGGTGAGATAAAAAAGCTCATGATTTATAGAGACATATGTCACTATTCTTGAGCTCATTCATGATCTTTTTTGTCCAAGGCACTAAAGGTAGATTCTTGGTATAGAAAGGAATCGAGTACACAATTTTCAAAGTATAAATTTGTATAGAACTGACAAGAATTGCCAAATTACCCATTTTTCTCTATTGAGGGAATATCCAAGAAGTTTTACCAAGAAACTGATATGGACTAAAAGTAAATTGTAGATTATTGCACAACTTTTTAATTTGCATAAGTTATAAAGAAATGAAAAAATCACATATAGTTTTTTGAGGGTAAGGGCCATTGGTGCATGAATCTCCCTCCTATCCCAATATTATGATTTTCTCCTTTCTTTTTTTGGACTACTTTGTAGAGGAATTCTTAATTTTCAAGATTGGTGGTTAGATCTTATCCTATTATCCTTCGAACTGCTTTCATGCGGAACTACAATGTTTCTCATCATCGAGAACTTATGTCTTTGTGCAAAAGAAACGGAACAACTAAAAATTTTGAATCATCAAGTATTCATTGTAAATTGCTTGACAAATCATAAGTGGCTAGCTACCTTGGGGATGGTGACACTTTTATGGATCACAAGTTGGATCCGAAGATTACATCCCATTCGAAATGGATAGAAAATTTTTGTACTACTTATGTTATCCATGAAAACCAAAAGTGAAAGGAGAGAATTTGGGGAGATGCAACTTGCTAATGCTAAAGTCATATTTTCATAGACTCTTGTATTAATGATTCATTTAAACTGCTTCTTCCACAAATTGTGAGTGAAAGGGATGATTTAAAAATTGCCATTGAAGCTGCCCAAGCCATATATGCTATGCCTATTTTCTCAAATTTTTTTGGAAAGAAGAAGATATGGAGCAGATGTAAATAACCATTTAGTTGTTGTTTTTTCATTATAGGGACTTACATGTTGTCTACATACACATCTTAACAGAAGTATCATTGTAATCAAAATATGTCAATGTATAAAAACAAAGATGGATGGTTGGTTGTAGATAAATAGGAAATTATTGAGATTCAAGTTGTACCAAACATGAATGGTAAATGCTTTTCTGCTAATGTTAAAGAAAGTATTGAATTGATAGATTGGTTCTTATTTACTTTTTGAATGTTGCCATAGCCTAAATTGAGATCTTTAGGTTCGAGACCCCTTTATCTCTCAATTCCGATATACTTTGACCAAAAAGATTCAAGGGTATAGCTTTGACAAAAAGGATTCAAGGGTATAGCTTTGACAAAAAGGATTCAAGGGTATATCTTTTTAAATTTGAGGGGGATTTTGGGAATTTCTATAAACTATAGGGACATTTTAGTTACCTCCCCCTTCTTGAGTAAGGTGACATTGCTTTTCCAACTTCTTACTTGTAAACCAAACACCTAAGAAGACTTCTTCAGCACAAATATTTTAATTGTACACCTAAGAAGACTTGTACATCTAAACATTTTAGTTGTCCTCTTCCTCTTCATCCTTGTCTTCCTATCCTCTCTCAATCCTTCCTCCTCACTTTTCTCTTCTTTACTTTTCACCCATGCTTTCACCAACAAGAAAGCTTATATGGTTGGTAGTTATTATACTTTTCGTTTTTATCTTTGCCATCTTCCCCTTCACATAGACTACTACTTTTGCTCAATATGATGAATCGATTTCCAGTAATTGGTTTGCTACCTCTAAGATTAGTACTAGACAAACAAAAGCTAGTATACCTTTGAGTTTTGTTTTCTTGTTTACATTCATTTTATTCAATGCTTTTTACTAACTTTCCTTCATTTTAGACACAAAAGAATATTGTATTAATTGAATGTCAAGGCTTACATTGAGACTTGTAGTAGAAGGGTGCTCAAACCTTTGAGTACAAATGCAACACATGGTCCCATTACAACGTTCATGTTAGTGAGACAAGCCAACTATAGCCATAATCAAATTTTTGCATTGTACAAGGTGCCTTCACTCTAGCCTTTGAGGATGGAATCCTCAACCTTAGTGAGACAAGCCAACCATAGCCATAATCAAATTTGAGGATGGAACCCTCAACCTTAGTGAGACAAGCCAACTATAGCCATAATCAAATTTTTGCATTGTACAAGGTGCCTTCACTGTAGCCTTTGAGGATGGAACCCTCAAATGGTCCCATTACAACGTTCATGTGAGACAAGCCAACTATAGCCATAATCAAATTTTTGCATTGTACAAGGTGCCTTCACTGTAGCCTTTTGATGGAACCCTCAACCTTAGTGAGACCCTCAACCTTGGGTTTTAACACACCATCTCATGAGCTAGTTGAGCTAGCGGGTCTTGGCTTGGCAACATTCCTTCATTTTGCTTGCACTTCTTTCATTTTACTTATGCTTTTACCTTTTACATTCACATCTTGGAGAAGTCGTTGTCCTAGACAGGTGCAAATCGATTATTGACAATTGTTTACTTGGACGCTTTAGTGTATAAAAGTTACACTACTCTTTTTGATCTCACCTCCATACATTGTAATATCATAGGCAAGATTTTTGATCAAATCGAATCTTTGGCTTTTGTTAGTATGATTTGCTATGGCCAGCCAATTCATTTGTCTCGTAAGCCAATTTGCTCGCTCTCTCTCTCTCAAACAGTCGTGGAGACACGAAGCGACCTACTTACAACAGCGTATCAAGCAATTGACTGATCTTCAAAGGTAACAATTTTGTTGGGCTGATGGTAATTTCTACTGTCTGTTTGACATCTTTATCTTACATTGTTTTGTTCATTATTCACAGCTACATGATGGGTGAGAATCTCTCCTCCTTATCGCTTTCCGATCTTCAAATGGTTGAAACCACCCTGAGGGGTGCTCTAACCAGGATAACAGCACGAAAGGTAAATTCTTTCTACATGCACACATATAGTTACCTTTGTGGAAGGCATTCCTGCTGTTACCCAGTTACAAAAGAGCGATTTGTATATGTCTTTCGTGTCGGAGATTAGTATTAAATAAGTCTCCCCTTAATCCAGTGTGTTGCTGCAGATGGAACTACTGCAAGCCGACAGTCAAACTATGCCCGAAAAGGTACATTTTCTCTGCAGTTCCACTCAATGTTGAGAGGGAGGGACTACATTTTTGCTAATCTAAGAGGTATTACCATGCAAGGCAAGAAAATTGATTGAGTTGTGAGAAATGAACAGGCAACCTGATGACACTAGTCCTTTCTTGTCACTACTTTGCCCAAAAGCCGCAAGGCAAATCGAAGTCCATTAACAGTTTGACACGGGACTTATGCATTGTGACCTTTCAATTGGCCCATTCCTCCAAAAGAAATAACTATATGTCAACGCTTATTCATACAATGTTCTAAACAAAATCTGCATATGCTTGGATGATTTAACAACCAGCTCCCCTTGGAGCAGGATAGGAAAGGTCAGGTCAAGATTGCATAAACCTGTAAAGCCACATGTTTTAATGGTTACATGCTTTTTGCATCAATGAATGTTATTCTCAATGTCAAAGTGTCCATTGACTTCTCCTTCCTAGGGCAGTTAGACTTCTTCTAGAGCCTTTGGCATTGAGGCAAAAGAGAAAGTTTGTGCAAGGCCAATTACTAGTATGGTGTTGTTGAATAGTTTATGAGATGTTTGAATTTGGTAAGGGGGAGACAGGAGTCTAGCAAGATCTAACTGTCAAGATTGTGGGAGAGAAGGAAGGAGCCTCACTTGTAGCTTTCTTGCTTGCACAATGGGGGAATACACACAAAGGTGGAGGCTGAAAACAGTTTTCCTCTTCTTAGTTGTGTGTGCCAAAAAGAAGTCTCATACAAAGAAATAGAAGAACCCTATATATGGGTCTCAAACCAAAGACAACTAACTAAGGTGGCATACTAATTGAGCCATGAACTAGAGTAGATAAGGATAGCTATCATCTAGCTATTATTCATGGGCGGTGTACCAACCGCATCTACAACTGACAAGTCGGTGACATAAATGCACAACGGTCACCTTGGCATATCACGAGTGGAGCTCGATATCTCAACACTAACGTCACTTGGGGCATGAGTATTCAGGTGAGGACCAATGGAGGATTAGCAATTT
This sequence comes from Lygodium microphyllum, assembly GCF_053477565.2. Classification (NCBI taxonomy): domain Eukaryota; kingdom Viridiplantae; phylum Streptophyta; class Polypodiopsida; order Schizaeales; family Lygodiaceae; genus Lygodium; species Lygodium microphyllum. The sequence goes on along the minus strand of NC_141143.1, from coordinate 24,483,717 downwards.
TCAATCTAGAGTGTTAGAATAGAGTTTTGTTGGTAAAGCTCATTGGTAGAGGACTTTTTCTACCAGTGGAGCCATGGAAGAAGCTATTCCCTTCTTTAATGGTTTTTGTTAGGCTGTTGGCCCGATTGCTCAACTCGAACTCAAGTATGGAGATGAGAAGTGTAGCTAAGTTGTGGTCAATAATAGTAGCTTTATATTTACTAGGTTACATGGGATATCCAACCTTGTGCATTGAAGCAAAAGTATTAGTTGCCCCAATTTTGGGGAGGCTCCTCTCATATGGCTTTATTACATGTGTGTGCAAATAGGCATAAGTCTTTGACATGTGACAAGTGCATGTCTACTGGTCTATTATTTTCTTGTGTCTTGGATAATGTGGTAGAGGAATCTTGTGCATAGGGAAATATGAGGTCTTATTCGGTATAGTTTGTGGGAATCCTTTTTATAGGGCTGTATTAAGCATATGCCGATAGAGAGGCAAACTATGAGAGTGTGTAGTGGAAAGGAAAGGGAACATGGAGAGGAGGTTGAATTTTGAAAGAACGCATGAGAGAGAAGGAACAAATTGACTGCAATGGTTGAAAGATACATGGCTGTAGGGGTTAGCTCCTAACATGTAGCATTGAGAGTCAATGTGGGCACTAGAGGAGTAGAGGGATGAGAGAGAGTGAGGAGGGTTGGTTGAATGATCACAATGGATGGATGTTCTTTTTTTGGGGGGGGGGGGGGGGCGGGGGCGATTACCTTCAAATAGGCAAACTAAGCCCACAATTGATACACAAGTGATTGGGTCCAAAACATGGGCACCCAAGACAGCCCTCCCAACTGACGAAAATAGTCACAATGCTTAAAACGAAATGCACTAATATATCCACTATCTAGAGTGCCTAAAAGACAAAGTGACAAACAAACACAATGATAGGGCTCCTAATGTCCTTGTTTGCCTCAGATTGAGGTCTCATGCACAAGATGACTTTGCAGGATATACATGTTTGTTTACACTCCCTCTCAGACCTTGGATGTGGTGGAATGGCAAAGGAGATGAAATGAAAATGAGGGTGGTAAGAAGAGTGCCACTACAGATGAAGTTCGTTGATGAAGAACGGTAGGTAAGAAGCAAGACCCCCTCTCCAAATGAGAGACATTGCAATGGGAGACCACCATAGACTAATGGGAGTGGATAAGCCTTGAATGGATCACTCTAGAAAACTCTAGTTGTGGATGAGTAAGCCAAGCCTTTGACTCAATTGAGAGATGATAGCAAGGAGCTATTGAAGGCACATAACTTGCAAAGAAAGAATAGGAACCAAGGGCTAGGCGGCAGGGGATGGTGGCTTGATGATGAAGGAAATAGGCCACTGTAACAAATGAAGGTCCGAAGATGACTGCAAAGTTCCTCCTAGAAACCCCCCTTTGAAATGCAAAGGATCCTTTTTTGAAGGGTTTAGGGGACTTGAAGGAACCATTGAAGGAGATGGTGTAGGATGGGATAGAATGTGTGAGATGGTTGATGCAAAATCATGAATGGGTTTGGAAATGGACAACCTCCTCAGAGGGCCCTTCACAAAGGAAGGGAAATGGAGCCTGTATAGCCCTTCTCTTGTCTAGTTATTGCAAGAATGACCCTTGAAAAAGAATCCTTAACAAAGATGGCTTGGTCAATGAAGACAACTTGGATATTGAGTTTAGTAAGGCCATGAATTGAGGAGAGATGGAAGCCCAAGTTAGAAATATGTAGGACTTGTTGGAAATGCAATCCACACTTGCTAGAGAAAACCGGCTCACAATCAATGCAAGAAAACTTGCTAAGACTGGGTTTGAATCCTAAGCCTAATGGAGCCAAAAGTTCCATAATTGTATAGTCCAGAGGTCATCCATCACCTTAAGGTTTTGGGGCCTAGATGCCCATTCCAACTTGTGGGAATCTTTTAGTTAAGTACGCACTAGCGTGAGCAATATTGGGATGGTTGACCTCTTGGGAGGAAGGGAATGTGTAGAGCCCCCCATCCAGTTTCTAATATGGTATTAGAGCTTCAATTGGTGAACTTGAATGGCATTATGACCTCAACCAAGGTGTGGCTTGGGGGAGGCGGGGCGGCGGGCATATTATAAATGCAATCCATACTTGCTAGAGTATCAATGGGTGCAAGACAATGTGTTGAGACTAGGTTTAAATCCTAGACCAAATAGAGCCAGGTTTCCATAATTCTTTTAGTTAAGTGTGCATTGGTGTGAAAAATACTGGGATGGGTGACCTCTTGGGAAGGGGGGGTATCCATCACCATGAATAGGCGTCAATGAGATGTTACCAATGATGTATCCTTAGATTAACGAAGATCTGGAAGCCAATCTCCTCAACGAGGAGTTTGACTCGATGCATCATTGTCAATGAGCTAAGGCCTCTCAGAAGATGGGACAGTTAGAGAAGGTTTCTCCATCTCATGGATGTGAAGAAACATTAACTCATAAGAAATAACTAGTGTAGACTAAGAAGTAGAGGTAGAGGGAGGCTCTATCCTCCAATGATTTAGCTCCATTCTATGCTCTCGGATGAAGGTGAGGGTATTTCTTCTTGTATTTCTCCTTGGGGTGCGAGGTCTTCCCACAGTGGGGACACTCCGGATATTCATTACGCTTCCTCCTTGAATTGGTATTGGAGTTTGAAAACTCAGATTTCTTGGACTTCTTCCCTTTCTTTTGCTTGGCTTGTCCTTTATCTAAGGATGATACTGCAAAAGCACGGTCATGTACATTGGCTTCATTAAAATTTGTCTCCTTGTGACACGCATCCTGCTCAAGCACCATTAAGACTAGCCAAGTGAGAGTGTCCCTTGTGCAAGAGGTGAGGAGATTGGCTTAGAACACAACGTATTTCGGCGACAGAAGATGTGAGAAGTGTCACAACTAGGTCCTCTAAAGAAATGATCTTACCAAGGGAAATAAGCTCATTCCAAATCTTCTCCATCTTGTTTATGTGATCCTTCATTATAGGGGAATCTGTGAGATAGAGAATTTGTCCATAACATTGTGCCTAAATACTTATTAGCACAACTCTCTCATACGAGACATCACCCTCCTTTCCTCATCATTCATGATCATAGCACGTCTTGTGATCTACGAGGTATCTATATCCTATTAGGGTATGTCTAAGGTGTGGCCTCCCACTTGCGACCACGCTCTTGGGCATAACCAAGAGACCCTTGTACATCTGGCGTACTTGCAGTAGGGGTAGTATCTCTCAGAGTAGCACCCATAGGAATGCCACCTACAGACGGCTGACCCAGAGTCATGGGAGTAGATGTCCCTACAGGTGTGACAAATCTTGGAGGTGATAGGTATCCACCAGATGAACGAGACGGAGACACTGTATCGGTGTCTCTAGAACATCCACTCGAGCCACCCTCTCAGAAACCGGTAAGGAGTAGCAATCCTCTCTCGAACTGACCGCGGGCTCACAATATCTACATCTTCGAAACACCTCCCAAAACCACCCCCTCCATCCGGGGGGCTAGTCTAGAGCATTGACCTCGCCTACTAGAGATAGAAACATCGGAGCGTGCTGACCTTATAGAACGGCCTGACGATATCCATGACAACTCCTAGTCCGCCATATCTCTAAAGCGGGCCATTTGATATGGAGACATATGTATGAGTATCTCCTGCAACTCCTCATCAGCCATCCCTGGACTTATCCTGCTCTCTAGGTATCGTCAAAGTGACTTGCATAGACAGAAAATGATATTAGCATAATCAATATAAGAATTTAGGTAAAGCACGACAACATAACTCTGAAATAAATGATGCTAATTAAAATGCATATTCTAAATTAACTTTAAAAGTGAATTATCAACGAATTAAGCAAGTGGATGTAAATAGGACCTGGCCTATGGCTCCATGTCAAGCTTTTGGTATAGCTCGGCTACACTGGAAGGTCTATAGATAGGTCACCACAGAGAGAGGAGTCCACTTCATTCTTGAAATATTAATGGTCTCCTATCTCTTCATCTACGTTACCCATGCTTGTCTCCTCTTTGCATGCTCCAAGCCCTCTTCGCCCTCCACCCTCCGTAACATCAACCTCTTTATGTGCATATTCCCCTCGTCCACACCAGGGACATTACTTTGATCATACACTCGTGTACTTCGAGGTGTTGACGACACAACATATCACCATTGAGGTTATTGGGAATTTGGATAAAAGATTGCACATTCAATATTATACATAAGAGTGAATCAACATTTGTGATTGTTTCATGTCGTGGAAAAATTAATTAAAAATGCCATGCATCTATTCACAATGACCTAACAGGACAAACATGTCGCACATGTCTGTCTATCTTTTCTCGAAATCTATCTCCAGAAATCTAGATGGACTTCGTCAAACAATTGCTCCAACTCCTTCCAATACCACTTTAAACCACTATACATCGAATATGATCATGGAGAAGCTACGGTAATCTACTGAGATAACCCTTTACAAGTTTTCAAAATACCCCATCTCATCTACTATAGTATTTGGATTTGTGGTCCATCGTCGGCTCTTTTGCTCGAACTTTGCCTTGACACCACAATCCATTGTGGAGTGCATTTTTGTTGATGCGCTCAATATGGAAATGTCGTCCGTGCAATGACGCTGTATTGTAGATTTTGTAGTATACACTGAAATGGTTAGACTAGTTATTGTGTATAAAATCTAGATATGACAGTAAATAAAGCATGTTGTCACCTTTGGACTACATCCCCTTGAGAATTCACACTTCTCAGTAGAGACCTCTATCCCTTCGCAAGAAGTTGCGATCAAAGCTTCATGTAACCACCACATAGACATAAACTGTGGCATCTTCTCCATGCCTTCGGGATATCGAACTAATTGATGACGTGTACTGCGTTGAAATTTTGATTGCACTCCCTTTCGCTCTTTTTTGGCCTGCTCGTACCAAGTGAGCCACTTCTCCATGGATGCATGATATAACATACAATAATGATTCACTTTCTCCTTCATAGCAGCATCTATCTTTTTTTCTACTCCATTTTCAACCACCACATCTCTGGTCAATCTTTCATCGTCCTTCAATGCGACCTTCATTAGGGGAGTTTTGAGGTCTCGAAAATGCCTTGTAAGCGATCGTAAAGAGAGAAAATATTTTAGGAAATAAAATCATTTTTAAGATTTTTAAAACCTTTTATATTTTGGTAAGTAAATATATTAAAAATTGTTAATAAGTCATTGTTGCAATATTCTCATGGTCATATCCAACCTAGAAATCTAGGTTGCCATAAAGGTGATAAAAATTATCATAATGAAGATTTTACTCATCCTCATTAAAGTGAAAACTAATATTCAATTTGAATCTTGTTCGACCTTTGATTACTTTCCTCCATTCTCACTCTCTTTTTTCTTTCCCATTCTTACTAGTTTCTTCTCCGTTTTCCTTCTTGTTTCTAATTCGCATAGTTTTTCAATCTAATATTTTAATCACATCCTTAGCTATGGATCAGTTATCCAATGATCTCTGTAGCTCTAGTAAAAGACCTCTCTATCATCTTCATATTGAGTTGGATAGTGAGTATGAACCAATATGGAAGAGAACAAAACCCATTACTATTACAGAGTCTACGAAACATATACTCAAGTTTAAAGAAAAGAAGAATCTTGATCTTTGGTTAGATGGCAGGCTATATCCCAAAGATCCTAGCAAAAATAGCACTTTGCCTTTCTATAATAGCTCTTCATTGTTGAGGTTCATTGGTGATGGTTATAATGGGTTTTTAGGTCATACACAACTTGGTTGCAGAAAAGAATGTCCTTAAATTGGAAAATCATCTTTTATCAAAATATAACAAGGAGTTACTACAGAAGCTAGAGGGCTATCAATAGAGGATTCATTCGTTGGAGAAACGCATCTAATCTTATCAATGAAAGCAAACTATTTTAGGCCTTTGAAATCAACAAAAGACTCTTAGATATATTGAGTCTCAGACGAGGAGATGGTTGTAGTAAAAGAATCCAAGCAACAAGGTATATTTTTTTTCACTTTAAAAATATGAAATATGACTTTGTTTATAATTAATTATATTGATTTGTGATGTTGATTTTGTTTAGGTCTCTTCTTAAACCGAATGCAAGTGAAAGAGATTCTTTGAAAGCATCTTAATTTATTATCATCTTCTTCCTTGAGTAGTTTCAAAAGATATTTTGAAGAGGAAGAAACTTAAAAAGGCAAAGAAACAATGCTTGGAGTCATTTATAAAGGATCATTCTTTGGATACTGAGTTAGTGTAAAAGACACTAAATAATATTGGTATCAGTCGAGATGCTTATATACAACTTTTTCAGCTTTTACAGTAAAAAATGAAGCAAGGACAAGTACGTAATTGCATACTTCCAAGGCCATCTGTGGTTAGAACTATTAGACAGAGAGTGAATAATAAAGTGATGGAGATTCTGGGTGAGCCTTTTCATATGAAGGCTAGCTTCAAGGGCAATAAAAAGGAAGTTGTATTCAATGAATTTAACAATATTTTCCTTGACTTGCCCACCCTACAATGCTTAATGATTAGATTCTATGACTTGTCACTAGAAGAGACACAAGGAGTGGCTAAATTTGTGGTTAAACTTGATGAAAGTGAGATTCTAAAATGTACAAAACTAGAGAGGGTCTTTATAACCTTGATGAATAGAGCACTTTCATCAGATCATCGGAATTACTCAATGTCATTTAGTGTTCAATCGAAACACAACATCTAGTGGCTAGGAGCATTCGAAGTAGATACAGAGGATTTTGATATATTGTATTAGATTTTTTATCGAACACCAATACTTGATGTTATTAAGAGACAATAAGCAGGAGAAGAGCTATTTATTAAAGGATTTGGGAACTATAAGATTGAGTGGCACATAGCCGGTGACTTAAAAGTACTTAAATGTATGTATAATGTATCAAAGGGAGCCAACTCTAGATCTCCTTGCCTATATTACATGTCCCCAGCCATAGAGTTGAACTCAAGCAATTGGAATAGAGCTCCCTCTAGGCACAACAAGGATCCATAGTTTAAATCAGTCCTAGATATTCCTTTAGTAAATGCCCATATTTGTACACTTCATGCGCTTTGTAAGATAATTGAAAAGCTTGTTTATCTTTATATAGGATTTGCATGGAAGTTGAAGCCATTATCAACTAGAACAGATGCTATAACAAAGATTGAAAAAGTTTTATCTGCAATTGGTTTGCATGGTGGTAATGTTGTTATTGAACTAGATCTTCAAAAGTCTAAGGATGGCAATTGTGTCCCTAAAAAGCCATCTATTGGTGGAGTGAAGGCTAGAAGGTTCCTAGACTTTCATGGGAGACTTGGTAAGATAAACTTTAGGAATGGTGGCTCAACTATTAGATACGATCAGTGGAAGTGCCTACATAATGCAGTTAAGGATCATGCTGATAATGGACAAGCTCGGAATAGAAAAGCCAATGTTTGGGAAACACTAGACAAAGTATTCTTTTATTTGGTGATAAAACTAAGTGGAATGATGATGATCTCAAAGACTTCAAAAACCAATTGAACCTTTTTAAAAAGGCAATGACAGAAGCTTGGGGCACTTGAGGGATGCCCAAATGTCTGAACTTGGGTAGAGAGATGCCAATCTCTTATAGACCTCTGCAGTGGTGCAAATGTGTTTTTACATGCACGAGCACAAAATTTTCACAACTCAAAAAGAGAACCTATAAAGTTACGAATTCCATGGTCATTCCAACATGGGGATCCATAGTAGGTTAGGGAATAGGACTGTAACAAAATCTCAAAGGTCAATGGTGTCGAGGATGCACTTGACTTTACATGACCATAAAGGGTAGTTCATCATATCCAGATTCTTGGATGTGGGTAGAGAGGGTAGGACTAGCACCTTCCAAGGGGTTGCCATCGTTGCCAATCTGGGATTGGTATCCCTGAAGGATTGCCAAGGGAGAGAATGATAAGATGGTGGTTGGGGTGTCCAATGATCCTCATGGTCACAACTTTGTGAACACTAATCTCCACGGACTTTGGTTGTAGCGTTGACGGTCCTCGTGGTCCTGATCCACATGACCCCCCTAGTCATATGCGTCAACCATACATGTCCTTCAAGAATGCCTACAAAAAACACAAGAGAATGCTGCAACTGTTGGAGAAGGCGACCTGAAAAAGAGTGTCTTCTGCCTGTTTGGGGATTAGTAGGCTGCTGTACAGCAGAGTAGATGATGGCAGCAGTAAAGATTGAGAAGTATCCAAGGTAGGAAGCACAAAACCTGCTGTAGGTGAGTCTGTACTGCCAAACGCAGTGGGACAGGCTGCTGGAGACTGGCAAACAGCCTGTGCAACAGGCTGGAATGGAGCAACCAGCAGAGGAATTTGTCCCAGACCGGAAGGCAATGAAGCAGGGTAACATCGGCAGGTAAATAGAGGTTGCCCAGCACAGGAGGTTGCTGCCCAGGCTGCAGAAGGAACTGTCCAGCAAAGAGGGACCTGGCTGTGCACAAAACACAGGAGAAAGGGAGCTGTCTGCACAAAAAATGCAGGCCTGTCCCTGCCAGGCAGAGAAGAATAGCCTTCCAGCACTGCTATTGTGCCGCCCAGCTAACTGGAGAGGCAGCCCACGGTAAAGCTCAAGGATGAGCTGCCTGCATAGAAGCACAAGCAGAAAAAGAACCCATCCCTGCAGAAAAGAAGGCGCCAGGCAGAGAGACACTGCCCAGAGGAAGGATCCTTGCCACTTGGGCTGAAATGCAGGGTGCAGGGGTGGAGTCCAGCTCCAAACAGAGCTTGGATGGGCAGAAATCTGGCTGCTCTGCCCTTTAGCACAGTAAACACAAGTTCTTCACAACCTTAGACGACGCCCAGCTGGTTGGAATGCAGACAGACTGCTCCTCTCTGAAGACTCTAGCTCCCAACTCAGCAAATGATACCATGCGAGTGTGCAGTGGAAAGGAAAGCGAACATGGAGAAAAGATTGAAAGAACGTAGGAGAGGGAAGGAACAAACTGACTACAATGGCTGAAAGGTATAAGGCTGCAACAGTGAGCCCCAACATGCAACACTGAGCATTAGTGTGGGTGCTAGACAGTAGTAGTAGGGGGATGAGAGAGAACGAGGAGTGTTGGCTGAATGATCACAATGGATAAATAAATGAGGGGGACAGGCTGGCTAAAAATAGGAAAAATGAGCCACAACTTGTACACGAGTGGCCAGTCCATATAATATGGGTACCCAAGACAGCCCGCCAACTGACCAAAAAAGTCTTAGTGCCTAAAACGAAAGGCATTGGTAACCCTCCATCTGAAGTGTCTAAAAGGCAAAGTGATAGACAAACACAATGTAAGAGCTCCTAATGTTCTCATTTGGCTCAAATTGAGGCTCATAGGCAGGAGATAATTGTATAAGACAGGCATGCTTGCTAACACAAACAAGTCTTTGGTATGTGAGAAGTACATGTCCATGTTGTGCATGTCAAGTCCTACTATTTCTCAAGTGGCTACATAACTCACAAACATGCCTAGGCCTAATGGGCTACTCTTTTTCGGTGATTTTCTTCCATTTCGGGCCATGATATTGGAGTGCCTATGGCGAGCTTCTCATATCCTGCACATCCTCCACCTCATCATCATCTCACCTTGTTGCTATGGTTTAGTAACAAGACTTGTTTCAATGGGTTAAATTATACAACATGGTCTAACTAGTGCAACATATTGGATTCACAAGACTTATGGACCTAGTTCTAGGATAGAACCCTTGCTTGATCCTTGGTGGTCTTCATGTGAGGTAGTTTGCTCTTGGAAGAATGTAATGTTGTCGATATAGTTGAGTTGATACACAATCTTATACCTGGATTCCTTTCCCAACTTCAACATTTTGACCTTGCATTTGAGCTTAAGCACATTTGACTAGCTATTGCGTGATTGTACTTGTTTGCATAAACCTTGTCCATGAGCTGGAGTTCAAGTTAATTAAGAAAGACAACTTGACATTAAAGTTGATTGAGTCTTAGTGCTCACTTGCTGAATTTACCACAACTAACCCTTCAAAGTCAAATGATGACCAAGTTCACTATGTTGTTAAATAAGCTACCTCCAAAATATTTCAACTTTATGGAGCAAACCATATCATAGTCACAATCTCTTCACCTTCTATAAGTTTGAGTGCCAGCTCTTGTGTTTCGCAAAGTTATTTGACCAATCCATAAGAAGTCTCCCTTAACATCTTTAGAGGGCTATGGTATCCACGACTTCTTAGAAAGGGAAGCCAAAGATTAGGAAGAACAGTAACGCTAAGAGGACTGGTGACAAGCATAGTAGTTCTTCCCAATCAAGTTTGGAGCTGTGATGACATCATATACAAAAGAAAAATAGGTTTTGCCAACATTGCCAAAAAAGGCATTCCATTTTAACAATGAGTGTTGTCTGTCACTCCTATGAACTTTGGTCCTTAGGTGACCCAAAGCAAGCAATGTTGCACCTCCTTGGCAATGGAGAGGCTAATCACGTGACTTGTGGACATCGCGCTTAACTAGCTTGCTTCTTTACTTTGGAAGGGTTGTTTGATTGGTCTGTTACTCCTATGGCCTTTGGTCCTCGGGCACATCTTGTCTCCATTGTGGATATGCAAGATGCATCCTTGATCTCTACGATTTCGTTGCCATCTATCTTCAATACGCATAAGCGCCCAAAACCACTTTCCCTCGAGACCATTGGTTCCAAATGCTCGTGGAGTGTATTGCCTTCCTTGGTTTAAATTATCAGAATGATCGAGATGTGACCCTCTCCCCACTTATTAATCTCTTGATGCTCACAAGGTTTGCTCAAGCTTGTATTCTCTCTTTTGGTGCACATTTATGCTTTTATTATCTTATTTCTTAAGCTTCCCTACATTTTTGGTTGTGTGATCTCTCTTTATTTTTTCACTAAGCACCAGAAGCATCTTTATTGAAGTAGAGATATGCGCTGTCGTGATGTTATGAGGACGCAATGTGAAAAAGTATGGAATGCATCATCATCCGACTTCTTTATTGATCTAGAGAGTCAATGTGATCTGAGCCATTAGTACTAGTGTGAGTTGCATAGATTATTCGAAAATACTAGATTTTTGGATAATTTTAGTCTATTTTTTATATTATTTATTGTAAAAATCCGAAAAAATTAAAAAAAAGCTTCTAGATTAGGATGGCATGCAAGAAGCTAGTTGCTTTTTCAGCCAATTAGGGGATTTTCACAAGACGGACAGATTGACGAAATCGTGCGCGTCGCAATCGTTGTAAACAGGCTGAAAACTACAGATTGAACTGAAAGTATGAGTGATCTGGGATATCCATGAGTAGGTATCCTGGAGTTTTACCCCCCTTTCGGAGCTATCAAATTTGGGTTCCGAGCAGCAGAGAATAAGCTGTAATTTTTATGCACGTTTTGTTCTACGAAGAAGCTCCAGGAGATCTAATGCTTGGAGATTGCTTCTAAGTAGTGCGAAGATTCGAGGTTCTTTCAATACATATTGATTCAATTCATTGTGATTTGTCTTTGTAGTGTTTACAACTTGGGTATTCTCTATCTTCTCTTCCATCTTCTATCTCTACTTCCTTCTACTTCTGATCCCCGGTGGATTCGACCTTTCGACAAAACCCCCTCTGACATTGGTGAACCCGACGTGAAAGGTCGTCAGAAGAAGGAAAGACAAGATGGGAGAATCTTCGAATACATTTTTCAGTGATGTTTTGCAACAGTTGGTGCAAAATATGAATATGCTTATGTAGATACAACAATAACAGGTGATGCAAGCTTCAGCTCAAACAGAAAGTGTTATGATGAATGCTTTGCAAGTAGTTGAGCGTGAGGTAAAGTTATTCAATGGCAGGAATGTATTTGCATATGTATATACCTATGCTCAGAAGATGGAATTCTTTGGGGTGGCTCAATCTGCATGGAGCCGGTATTTTGTACGTGTTACTGTTCATGAACTGAAAGCACGGATTACTTAATTATACTTACAGGATGCAGACTGGGTAGCCTTCAAGAAGGCACTCAGGGAAGAATTTTACATTGAGGACACCAATTTGATTACGCGTAAGACTTTTCAAGAGTGGGTTTTACAAACCAATAAGGGTCTTGTGGCTACGGAATTGTTAAGAGAATTTGAAAGTCGATTTGAGCAGTTGAATCTTGTAGAACAACAAGCTCTTGTAAGTCAGAAAATTGAATTGTTTCTACAGGCAGTTAATCCTGAGCTTCAAGAGAAGCTTGATGATTTGCTTGAGGATCAGACTACAGAGACATGTTTGAAAACAAAGTGGAGACATGTCAAGGAAGCTGTTACTGCACTTGTGAAGAAGCATAGAAGAAGAGAAAGATTGCATGTCTCGAGCTTGCCCATTGTTACGGGCAAGACAGTTGATGCATCCAGTAAGCCACCTACTTATGTGGCTAATTCTATGGCTGTACTTGCTATTGTTTCCTCTGTTAGGGAAGATGTCTTAGATGAATTGGTCAAAGGTATGCGGGATCTTCAATCGAAGGTTGCAAAATTGGACGAAAAAGGATAAGAGGAAAGGGGACGGGCAGTAGCTCCTAAGCCTGGAAAAAGATGTATGTGGTGTGATAGTTTGCAGCACGAGAGAAAGGATTGTGCTGCCTATCAGGAGGCCTTGGCACGACAGCTTATTTTTTGGAAAGATGGCAAGATCCATGCACAAGAAACGGAATTGTCTCTTGCTTTGAATTTTGGAAAGGGAGGTATGTAGAAATTGTTGGAAGACTTGGCTGTCCGAAATGCTTATGCGGCGGTACATGCTTCTACTTTTGGTCTACAGTTGGAAAGAATGCATGGCCAAGTGATGGTTGGTCCAAATGCTGAAATATGGACACATGCTTTACATGTAGCTCAAAAGAGAAAGGTCACTGATAGTGAAATGTCTCATGCAGGGCAAGACATTCGTGGCATAACTGGTTGGGAATCACCGGTAGATGCATATTCAGTGTATGCATATTTAGCAAATGTATAAAACACGGATGTACTTATGGAAGAAAAACGAAAAAGAGATGAAGATATTGCAGGGACATCTAAAAGAATGACAGAAAGAAGTATGGATTAGCCTAAAGCTACAAATCAGCAACCTTCCGAGCATGTTATGGAAGAGGTCAGTTAGGAGCAAAAACATGATAACAAACAAGAGGGCAAAAAGAAGGGTAAGCAGTCAGGATATGAGTTGTAATCTGATATTGAGACAACCACAGATCTTAAGAAGGTTCTTGAAGAATAGATCTTAAACAGTTGGGTGGAATTTACCTTGGGAGAGGTGCTTGGCATTGCCAAGCGAGAATTTCATAATGAGATCATTGACATAATTAAAAGAAAGCATCAGTTTTTTGGTGATACCACTAGTGCATTGCTGCAATTTGAAGAGGAAACTAGTTTGTTGGGTATTCGGACTGAATATGAGCATGAAGTAAGTACAAGATTGTCTATGCAGGATGCTACTAATCAATGGACAGTATGTGGAAAAGAGAAGAAAGTGGCTGAAAATGCATTATCTTGTAGCAATATGCATGGTGGAGTAAGGCAAATGCAACAATATGGAGAAGAGACTCTAGGATTTATTCCTCGAAGTCACTACACAAGAAATCATTGGGCTAGAGCTACAACTAAAACAGTAGTGAAAATAGGGGAACGTGAAACTCCTTGTGTCGCTTTACTTGACCATGGGTCTGAGATAAATGTCATTGAGCAGGGATTGTATGAAAATGGTGCATGGCCTGTAGACACTGATCATGGTTGGCGAATGAGGGCTGCAAATAATTATTCAGGGGAGCTCTATGCTGCATGTCCTAATGTAAAAGTGGCGATTGGTGATGTACAGGAAGAGCAACACTTCTTTGTGCAAGATAATTCCTCATATGCAGTGATTTTGGGACAGCCCTATATTACAGGTGTGCGTATGGAAACAAATGTGCTTGATGATGGCTCTGCTTATACAAGAGTCAGAAGCAAGGATGGGAGAAAAGCAGTCCAATTTCTTACTGTTTGTGTTAAGCATCTTAGAAATCGAGATACATTTCGAGAGTCTCCCTTGGTTCCAAATGCAAGAGAATTCAAAGATCTGGATTTTCATTCAGCACTGCTGTAATGCGGGGCTACAGTAGTGCTGTTCAGTGGGTGTACTCGCCTTTTGATGAAATGAAGCATGTATTTACTATTGGTAATTCTCAATTTACAGCAAACAATTCATGTTGGTTTAAGCCTATGGAAGCTATGTGTAGGAGTGAACGCATATCTATGAAATGGGCTACTAAGAAACTGAGAGCATTGGGATTGTTAGCTAAAAATGATGGCATTTCAGGCATCTTTTATGGACTGAATATTACTGACACTATGGCTAAAATTTCAGCAACTATACATGCAGAAAATGAGGCTGAAAACAGAGTGTTGTCAGTATGTTCTTTGGATATGTATGATGTTATAGCATTGTTTGCTCAGCAGGAAGGATTACAATGGGCTGAAGCACTTATGGAGACAAAGTATAAGACAGTTGACAAAAAGGTGAAACCAATTGCTTTGCCACTTCCACCAGAGAGAGAATGTATTTATGAAAAAGTATCAAGGCAGCCAAGCTTACGGGATCCTAAAGATATAGGTCATCAGTTTACATCTGAAACATTACAGGAATTGAAAGTTGGTGAAGGGTTTCTTTTGCCCGCTGAGAGAGACTATTTTATGCGGATGTTGGCTAGACATGGGAAGGCATTTGCATTTCAGCCAAGTGAAATAGGTTGTGTGGATTCAAATGTTGTCTCTCCTATGGTCATATTTACTGTGCCACATGTACCATGGAACTTGAGGCCTATTCCAGTGCCTAAAGCTTACTTGCCAAAGCTAATGTATTTGCTAAATGAAAAGATTCGCATGAAGATCTTGGAGCATTCTTCAGTCCCATACTCAAATCGTTGGTTTACTGTGCCCAAAAAGAATGGGGCTTTGAGATTTATTCAAGACATGCAACCGGTCAATAAAGTGACCATAAGAAATGTGGGTGTAGGTCCTGTGGTTGATGAATTTGCAGAGGCTTTTGCAGGTAGAGCGATCTATTCTTTGGGTGATCTTTACTCGAGTTATGATCAGTTTCAGCTTGCAATTGAAAGCAGGGATATCACAACCATGAACACCCCTTTGGATTAGTACGGATGTGTACTCTCCCACAGGGTGCAACAAACTCAGTGGCACACATGACAAATGCTATGAATAGGGTACTCAGGGATTTTATACCACAATTGACTATGCCCTTCTTGGATGATGTTCCAATCAAAGGGTGTGCAGTGGATGAAAAGAATGAAGAGATGGATGCTCATGGATGCAGACAGTTTGTTGCAGACCATATCGTGGATTGTGAGAGGATTTTGACACGTCTAGAAGAGGTGCATTTAACTCTTTCTGGACAAAAGTCTGTCTTTGGAGTTGAAGAGGTTTTGATTGTTGGGCATATGTGTGGGCCTTATGAGCAAAGGCCATCACCAGTAAAAATAGATGGGATTGATAGAATGCAAGATGTACGCACGAATGTATCAGAGATGCGTAGATTCTTGGGTGCATGTGTGTTCTATTTGATATGGATTCCTCACTTTGCACATGTAGCCGATGCTTTTTATTAGCTTCTAAGAAAAGATAAAAAATTTCATTGGGAAAGGAAGCATTAGAAAGCAATAAAGAAATTGAAGGAACTCTTAAAATCTGCTCCTACATTGAGAAATGCTGACTATTCACATGGAAAGCCTATTATTATTACTGTTGATACAAGCCCGATCAGGATTGGATGGGAAATTGGGCAAGATGATGAGGAAGGGCAAAGGTATGCAATTCGCCTTGGTGCTAAAGTATTGACTGAACAACAGAGAAAAAATCCACAGGTTAAAAGAGAATTATGGGGAATTGTGACAGCCTTTAAATGTGACAAGGAGTATTTTATGGGTGCTCATCTAGTCATTGAGACTGATTGTTTGCCGGTATTGGGTATGATTACTAGTTGTGCTACTTTGGACATTGCTATGCTCCGGTGGATTGCATACATAAAATCTTGAGCCCTGAATTTCAGCATATTGCAGGAAGAGATAACCCAGTGGCAGACATATTATCTCAAGCACGTTACAAGAATGAAGATGGGATGATGGATGAGGAGGAAGAAGATGACTTTCTTATGGCTGAAAATGATATTGCAAGAGTGAATTTAGCAAGGCAAGGTGTTGCTACAGCATTAATAGAAGCTTGGACAACAAAGAGAAGACACTTTAGATGTTTTGTATCTTGTGTAGAAGTGTTTCTGGAAGACAAATATACAGGAGAGTGGCTGAGAATTGGTCAATACCTCAGTACATTAACAAAGAGAGATGAATGGTCAGATGAGGAGTTTAAGAAAATCAAGAGGAAAGCGTATGGGTTTTTTTAAACAGATGGATACTTATGGAAACATGCTAAAAAAAAACAGGGTATGCCAGAGCTTCACAAGTAAAAGTAATGCAAGAATTTCATGAAAGCTTGTGGGCTGGTCATAGAGATATTTGGGGTACTTTTAAAAAGATCAAAGAAAGATATTGGTGGTAGGGTATGTATAAGGATGTTACTCACTTTGTGGAAACATGTATGACATGTCAAATGTATTCATCTGTGAGACATCGGGATGGATTGCAACCCATATATCCATTGTCTCTTCATTTTAAGTGGGTGGTGGATTTGGTCACAATGCCTACAGGTCTTTGGCAAATGAGGTATCTTGTGCTTGCTCGTGAAGACTTGACTAATTAAGTGGAAGGGAAAGCTTTACGTACTAAGACAACAAATGTTGTGTGTACTTTTAAGGTAGGCAATGAGGAGAGAGAAAGACCAAAGACCAGGTACTTGAGGAGAGAGAAAAACTAGGCAACAGTTGGAGACAATAGATGACTGTGTAGGAAGTGTAGGCGGCAATTGGAGGGGAGACTTGCAGCAAATGTAGGAATTGGATGATGACAATAGTGTTAGACCAATGGTCACAGCTCCAACTGATGACATTAGTAGTAAATGCAAGGTTTTGACTGCAGGCGATAACTCCAGGGTACCAGACAACAACTGACGACATTAGTAGCAAAATACAAGGTTTTGACTGCATGCAACAACTCCAGGGTATCAGACGGCAACTTTAGGATGTAGGTTATGTTGAGCTAAAACTGCATTAGTATGACTTAAACAGCCCCAAAAGATGCTTAATTATTGAAAAAACCTTATATGTTATAAAAGAAACATGATCCTAGAGAGTTACTATGTCCTATATGCCAAATCCTAATTTGGGTGCTCCAAACTTTTTTATAAATAGGCATGCAGTCCACCACTCTCCTTAATCTCGTTTTTGTAGGTTTTAGGAGCTGTATCTTTACTGCCTAGATCCCATTTAGGGAGGACATCGTGGTCAAAGCCTTCCCCTTGCTATATGCTGTCATTTGGTGCCTGATTCCAACCTTCATCTCCACTTGTGAGTTGTCATCTGCATCCTAGAGTTGTCACCTAGTACCTTGGAGCTGTCACCTGGTACTCTGGAGCTGTTGCCTACACTCAGAACCTTGCGTTTGTTGTTGATGTCATCAGTCAAAGCTATCGCCATCAATCAAACATTGTTGGTGTCATAAAAACAGGGAACACCCGTTCCGGTACTTAGGAATGGACTAATGCATTTCGGGAGGACTGAATCTCTGAAACGCTGGGAGAATGCTCCTTGCCCCGTTCCTTGCCTTGTTCCTTGGTCATTCCATGGTCGTTCTCTATTTGGAATGGCCGTTCTAGCGTGGCCTACTTTTACGAAATAATATTAAACATACTTTAATATTCCTTCCATTGCGTGTTCAAGAAGCCCCGGCCACTATCGTCAATCTCCCGCTTGTTACTGCTCGGCTATCATTTTGTGTCGACCTGCGCTACAATTGCCAGAAGGCTGCTACCCAACACCATGCTGTATGTGCAGTAGGTCGCTTGCAAGCTGCCCACCTCTCTCTCTTACAGATTTTTTAGACTGTCCCTCTCTCCCTCTCTCTCTCTAGACTCTCTTTCATGCATACTCACTTCCTCTCATCTCATTGCAAAGCCCCATGGGCTGTCACAAGGTCGTGCAGAGCGGGAGGTTCACACTTGGCGCATCATCAACAACACGGTGTCTACTAACCATGTACACCGCTTTCAATTTTATTTAAATTTCAAGAAATTTGTGTAAATTATTCCGACGTTGAGGCATTATGATTTTGTGCATATGGAGCAATTTGAGTGTTGGGTGGTCAAGGCGTGCGTGCTTCCCGGAGTCGGTGCGAGTTAGATCTAGCTTATTCGGCGCGAGAAAATTATTAGGTCATCACTTTTCGGGTCACGTGTGTGCTGGATAGGCTAGAAATGCTAAATGCACTTTGTGTTAAGAGATGGATTTCTGATGATATATAGACGACTCTATGCCATGAAGCAATTGAGGCTTGTAGTTATCACTAAAAGTCATGCCCCTCCGTATGCAAAAGATAGAGGTATTGATGCCACAGTCAAGGTAGTGGAGCATTTCTTTTATTGGCCAGCTTTGAGACATGATATAGAGCAATTTGTCAGGACATGCATTGTATGTAACAAGGTAAAGCATGATAGGCAAAAGATGCCAAGCTTGTTGCAGCCCTTGCCTATCCTTGATAGGCCTTGGCAGAGCATTGAGATGGACTTTATTTTTGAACTTCCTAGGACACCTATAAGGAATGATGGGATATGGACTATCATTTGCATGTTTAGCAAACATGCCCATTTCATTCCGGTGAGGAAGAAACTAAAGATTGATCATATGACATGCTTGTTTTTGCAGAATATCTTTAAGTATCACGGTATGCCAGTGCCAATCATAAGGATTGAGATCCTCAGATGACTAGTTTATTTTGGAAGGGGTTGTTTGAGAATATGGATATCACGTTGAAATTCTCATCGTCCTTCTATCTGCATATAGATGGTTAGTTTGAGAAAGCAAATTCCACAGTATTGGATCTTTTGAGGTACTATGTTTCAGACCACAAGACATAGTGGGAGCACTATTTGCCATTAGTTGAATTTGCATATAACAACATAGTGCATAGTTGCATTGGCAAAGCTCCACTTGAGGTGGTTTAGGGTGGCAAAATGGTATCACTTATCATGTAGACTAAGGATAAAATCTTTGAGGATGATCATTATGTGAAAAACTTGGATGTACCTTGTCTTAGGAACGTGAAATTTTGAGATGCTTTAATCTTGTTGATCCATTGATTAAGTTATTAATCAAATGTACAAGGCTGTTTAGGATATATGATGCACATGGTAGTTATTTCATGGTAACATGCCAAGGCATAGAAATAGAAAACGTCCGTTCCGACTTGTAGGAATGGCTTAATGTGTTCCAAACCCTCCGAGAAGGTGAAATAGCCAGGGAACGTTCTCTATCGTTTCCTATCGTTCCCTGTATGGAACGGCTGTTTTAGGTTGGTTGACAAAAAATTGACGTTTTTTCTATTTTTTTCTTTTTGCTTGTTCATACTCCTACCACATGTTCATCCATCTCCATTGCCTAATGTGCATGTTTTAATCTCTCTCTCTCTCTCTCTCTCTCTCTCTCTCTCTTTCTCTCTCTCGGGTTGAAGATTCAAAGTGTCAAGACAAGCCACAAGCCAATCATGAGTCCATGCAAAGTTCAAATTTGATGCATTATCAACTCTTGCAAATTACAATCAAATTTCAGCCCTATCCTCAATTCCAAGGTAATCATCTATTTTATATTGTCTAGTTTTAGGGAAAATTAGGGTAATTGGGACATTTGGTTCAATTAAGGAAAATTTGGAGCTATGGAGATAATCAAGTCAATTTTGGGACATTTGGTTCAATTTGGAGCATTCAGGGATATTGAGGCAATTAGAGGGGCATTTAGGGCATTTGGAAATTTGTGGCATTTTTGGGGAGTTGAGAGCAATTTGGGCAATTTTGAGGCATTTAAGGCAATTTGGGCAATTTGTAGTATTGGGGGGTATCAGGGCAATTTGGGTCATGCAGGGTATATTTGGAGCACTTAAGACTTGCCATTCCCCCGTTCCAGGTATCTATGGGCCAAGGACCTCGAGGATGCAGTGGGTGCCAAAGGAAAAAGTTATAATAAGTTATGCTTGACAGGTACTAGGTGATACCCCGTGTTAGATTTTGGCCTAGATCAATTTATTGGCCACTAATGTTAGTGGTGACATTAGAGACTAGGCATCAATTAAGTAATTCATGCCAGTCTAAGGGTCAATAAGTGCTCAAGGATATTTGAAAGAAAATTTGTCCTAGCCAATTTAATTATTGGTTGGTGAAATTAATTTTTTAAGCACTAGAATATTTATTAAATTAATTATTAGAATTAAGCTGAATAATGCTGGAAAATGGGATTTAAATAACGTTTTTAGGGGCTAATGGAGTCTATTCTAGCCATTGTGAGAGAAGAGGAGGCTATTAAAAAGTAAGGAGAGACTGCTGATGTGATTTGCACATAGAGATCAGTCCTATAGCATGTGACAGTAGTTTGGAGCTCTCCTAGCAATTTGAGCCATTAGAGAAAGATTTTAGTCAATCTCTGTTGTAAACCCCTAATTTACAGTAGAAATTAGATTTTGATGGTTGCCTTGAAATGCACGCTCAAAATTGAGGGCCTAGGGCTTGAATTCTAGCAGTTAGAGGGATTTTAGGGAGATTCAAGAGGCCAGGCCAATATAATCCCCAAGTAAGGATTATATTGTGTTTCAAAGAGTAGGGTGAAGGCCAATCCCCAAGCAAACCAAGGGGCAAATTGGTTTGGAGGCTTGGTGGTTAGTTTTGAGAGCAAGAGGCGCTTGGTTAGCAGAGGAGATGAGAGGATCTCAGTTGTACTCCTTTCATTTGCAATATAAGATAAAGAAATATTGCAAGGGGTGCCGATTTTGGGGCCAACAGGGTGTCCAAGATTAAAGTGGTAAAGGGTGCATTTTCAGTTTATGTGAATCATGGTGCCATTGCCAGGATGCCATGAATTGCCTCGAATTGGTGGGCTTGAGGCACCTGATTGAAGGTTAGAGGCTTTGCTCTAGTGCTGAAATTTTATTCAGCTGAGCATTACAACAAGAATGTCTTCAGATAGTGAGATGGGATCAAGCAGGGATGATGCCTCTCAATGTGGAAGTTCACAAAGTGGTAGGGAAAATGCAATGCTTGATCTTGGACAAGGTACATAGCATGGATAGCAAGTTGAGAATGAGGGAATTGGATAAGAAGTGGGTCCTTTTAGGTCTCTTGAAGTTGATGACCAGCAAGAGGAAGGGGAACTTAATGACCAATGCAAAGATTAGCTGAGGATAGCAGGTGAAATGTTTATGCAATTGACAAATGATCCTCAGTTATGCACTTTTTGAACTTTTGAAGAAGGGTAGCAAGAAGAGGAAATCATCTTCGAGAGCTTCGGGACAGTAAGATGCTCCGAAGGAAGAGCCAATACAATAGCATGATAATGATGCAAATGGGGCAATTGATGCATATGCAAGGCTAACTTAGAAATGCCAAGCCAGTGCTTTTTAGATAGCAAGGCATACATGCAATGATGGGACAGCCATGATACTTTGGTGGTGACATTAGTTTCCATGCAATGGTGGGTCAGGGACCACATATGGGAATGCATGACACAACTCCTTATCATATGCAACAAACAATGCGTGGTGCAAGGCTGTAACCAGCCTTCCTTCCGTGGATGGGTGGTAAATCCCTTATTACAACTTAATTACAACAGCAAATAATTAATGCAAATCTGAAAATACAAATTTACCTACTGATCTTGGACAATGCACGCTCAATTGGCCCCAAAATTGGTGTCCCTTTTGGTATTTCTTTAGCTTTATTGAAGAAAAAATTGATTTACAATGGGATTCTCTCTATCTCCTTCGCAATCCAAACTCCCCTTGCTGTCAAAGTGACTAGTAAGTCTTCAATTTGATTTGTTCCTTGATTAGGACACCCACTTTGATGGAGATGGAAAATGCCCCAAATTCAATTATTTGCTAGTCCCTCCACTTGAATAGGCTAAAAACAACTTTAGCCTTGTTGAATCGAAGTCTTGAAGCTTCCAATTTCTGGTACGCTTCCTGAGGCTGTTGCTAAACCCTAATTTTTGCTATAGATTAGGGTTTACAGCAGAGAAATCTGAAATTTCTCAGCCTCCAAGGATCCAAATGCTGAGATCTTCGGAGTAAAGCTGTAGAGAGAAAATTCAGAGTTTTGTCGCGAAGAATGACTGAAAATCAGTCAAATGCAGTTGCTGCCTTGCCACAATAGCTTATAGATACAAAGAATTGAAAAAAATCAGTCATTTACTGTTGCTGCCCTGTCCCAACAGCTTGTAGATGCTGTCTCCTATTGTTGATTGGTCTTCTTCTACCCTTGGTAGCCTTAGAAGGTCCTCCAATGACTTTAAATCAAACCAGCAGTCTCTCCTTCCTCTCTCTTGTAGGTTGAATTTATAAAAATGCCTCTCTAGCCTCTAAAGACGTTTTTCAGTCTTGCATGGTCATTTTTTACAAGTGGCAACCTTTCCAAATGGCTTTTCCAGCATTTTTCATAATTAAATATTAATTTTCAGCCTTTAAATACTGAAAATTAATCTAATAACTATTCCAATGCCTTGAAAAATAATCTGATTGGCCAATAATTAAATTGGCTAGGCAACTTCCATTCTCGAGTGTCTTTGTGTCATCTTTGACGATTAGATTGGTGCTAGGTACCATTAAATGCCACTTATCTAGTGCCACCGACTGACATTTATGGCCAAATGGATGACCTAGGCCAACAACTGGCACGAGATACCACCAGGTACCTGTGCAGCATAACTTATAGCAACTTTTGCTTTTGACATCTCGTGATTTCTTTGGGTCCTTGGCTTGTAAATTACTTTAACTCGAGTTGTAGCTTACATGTGCAACATTTACCTAATCATGTGATTAAAAATTAATCCACATGTTAAGTGAGGTTTCAAAAATACATGTCCTCATAACAAAAGCCCAATGTATTTGGGTATGGCTAGTAATATGCATAACCCCATGTATAGAACTTGGCATGATGTTGGAACACAAAGCGGCAAGTTTGGCAATCCATATATGCAGTACACTGTGTTTGGGACTCATGGTGTTAATGTTGGTCACACAAACGCTTTGTATAGTGTTGGTTATGAGGAAAAATGTTGCTAGCAATGCATGCGAATATGTGTCTTGGTATGACTGGTAGTATGCAAATTCCCATGCTCAGTCATATTGCAATGGTCCAAAGTGTGTAAACAAGAATATTTCCTTATGCATTTGGTTCTCCTAGCATGTTAGGTACACATGAGAGGCTAGTCAATTGAATGCAATGTTGCATATTAGTTAAGTTGGAATTGCAACAATGTGAAAGTGTAAAGCATCGCAATGCTTTAGGGAAAGAAAGGCCTAAAACCTAGTGGAGGTTTCGAGGCAAGTGAAGTTAGAGATAAAGTTTCTATATGCTTCTTAGTGAAGCTTTAGCATTGTTTTACCAATAGATGCAAAGTGGACGGAAGAGGATGACTTGACAAACTATCCTCAGTTGTTGTAGCTTTATCTAGATCTCTTTTAGCTACAACCGACTTTGGTTAAGGCTCAGGCATGTTCAACAGAGTAGGGGTTTGGAGTATTGCCTGATGCTCAAGGGGGAGGTAACACTTCCACTCCGCCAATTGTGAACAACTCTCGTATGTAGTGGATCTTGGATGTATTCAATATACATCCAAGGTACTGTGCTAATAGTATGTTTGCCATGAGGTCATTACTTAGTGTACTAGTCACTGTGAGATGTATGTAGATGAGTATGAGTTTTATCCGGGCATTGGATCAGTTTGGCATGAATTTTGCCTTAATTTTGAGAAAAAAAAATTTGATCAATTTTAGCTCAATTTCTGATCAATTTGAGAACCGTTTACGGTCACTTTTGGGATCAGTTTTGCATTAGTTACTAATCAATTTTTGCAATTAGTTTGGGGTCACATTTGCAGCAGTTTGTGATCAATTCTTAGATTAGTAAGTGATCAGTTTATGATTGATTTATGATCAATTTATGCTCAATTTTCAATGGTTTACAGTTGGTTCCATGGACAGCAGCATGTTAGTAAATGCCATTGATAGTTTTAGCCATGGTTTATGCTAAAAATATGCTTTAATATGGTTCTGAAGTTAGAATAGTTGAGAAACATTAGTTATGGATTCATCTAATGGGTTCTAGTAACAGTTCGAGTTTTATGCTATGTTTATGTTGGCTGAAAAATTTCAGCAACATTTAGGGCATGTGGCATGGTTGGATAATAGTGGCTAATGTTGTCACTATGATACCTTATGGAACTTTCAATGCGGTATGCTTTTCCTTTAATACAATGTAGTGCAATCAAGGATGATTGCAAGGTTTTCAAGGGGATGGAGGGGTCTGTCACACGAGGACGTGAAATTTTGAGATGCTTTAATTTTGCTGATAACATTTGATTAAGTTATTAATCAAATGTGCAAGGTTGTTTAGCATATGAGATGCACATGGCCGTTATTTTATGGTAAAAAGTCAAGAACCTTGGGTATCAAAGGAAAAAGTTTAATAAGTTATGTCTGACAGGTAAGTAGTAGGTGGTACCCAGTGTCAGATTTTGGCCCCAGACCAATTTATTGGCCATTAATGTTTGTGGTGATATTAGAGACTAGGCATTAATTAAATAATTAATGTCAGTCTAAGGATCAATAAGTGCTCAAGGATACTTGAAAGAAAATTGGTTTTAGTTAATTTAATTATTGATTAATGAAATTAATTTTTAAAGCACTAGAATAATTATTAAATTAATTATTAGAATTAAGTTTGATAATGCTGAAAAATGAGATAAAAAGGCTGCCACTTGGCAAAACTTACCCATGCAAGTAGGAAAAACGTTTTTAGGGGCTAGTGGAGTCTATTCCAGCCATTGTGAGAGAGGAGGAGGCTGTTAAAGAGCAAGAAGAGTCTGTTGATGTGATTTGCACATAGAGATCAATCCTACAGCATGTGACACCAGTTTGGAGCTCTCCAAAAGCAGGTGATAGCAGCCCAGGATTCTTTTGTTGCAGATGATAGCATATAGGAGGAGGCAGTGGTCTTTTTGGTGGTCTTAAGCTACAGATGATAGCTTCTATGGTTGTTTGAGCAAGGCAGCGGTAGCTTTTTAGCGTTTCTTGCAATGAAACTTTGAAATTTCTCTCTCATATCTCAGTCATCTCTCAAGTTATCTCAATATTTTCTAGCAATTTGAGCCATTAAAGAAATAGATTTCAGTCAATCTTTGCTGTAAAATCCTAATTTACTGTAGGAATTAGATTTTGACAGTTGCCTCGGAATGCGTTCTCAAAATTGAGGGCCTAGGGCTTGAATTTCAATAGTTGAAATTGAGGGATTTTAGGGAGATTCAGGAGGCCAAGCCAATATCAGATTTGGGGGCTGAAATTGTGTTTCAAGGAGTAGGGCGAAGGCCAATCCCCAAGAAGCCAAGGGGCAAATTGATTTGGAGGCTTGCCGGTCAGTTTTGACAACAAGAGACACTTGTTTAGCGGAGGAGATGAGAGGATCTCAGTTGTACTCTTTCCATTTGCAATATAAGATAAATAAATATTGCAAGGGGTGCCAATTTTGGGGCCAACAGGATGTCCAATATCTAAGATTAAAGTGGTAAAGTTTGCATTTTCAGTTTATGTAAATGTTATGCTTGTTGTAATCAGTGGTACCATAGTTTGCTTCTATGGCATTACCTAGTGGACCATGTGGACATTATGTCGTGCCCCAGTCGACATTTGGATAGCGCTATTGTGTCCCAGTCCCTCCACCTCCACCTTCGGTATCATATGGATCTATATCCGTTTTGGTACCTCCGCATCAATTTGTACTCATTGGACATTAGCACTCTATTTCTGCCTATCCATTACCACCACCACCACCACCACCACCACCTCCACCACCACCACCACCATCTTATCCTCCACCTCCACCGCCACCACCACCACCACCACCATCATCTTATCCTTCACTCTACCCTACCTATCTGTCTTCACAGATACCTCATGGTTCTAGCTCCTCATCCACCAAGTATGCTTTTAATGACAAGACTCCTTTCAACGGGCCAAACTATACCACTAGGTCAAACTTGATGAGACATGTCTTAGCCTCTCAAAATCTATGGAATTTAGTGCAGGGGTTGGAACTCCAACCTAATTCTGCACTTGTTCCATACGAGGTTGTTTGCTTATGGAGGGCTCATGATACCTCAGCTATTATTTAGCTTATAAAGGGCTTAGTTTTTATGGCTTAAGTTTGGACCTGAGAGCGCTGTTGAGCTAAAACTGTATTAGCTTGACTTAAACAGCCCCAAAACACGCTTAATTAATGAAAAAACCTTATTATTTAAAAAAAGAAATGCGATCCTAGAGAGTTAGTGTATCCCACATACCAAACCCTAATTTGGGTGCCTTAAACTTGCTATAAATAGGCATGCAGCCCATCACTTTCCCTTCATCTCGTTTTTGCAATTTTGAGGAGACATATCTCTGTTGTCCACTCCCTGTTTGCAGAGGACATCACGGTGAAAGCTTCCCACTGTTGTCTGCTATCATCTAACACCTAATTCCAGCCTTTATCTCCACTTGCAAGCTATTGTCTGTATCTTGGAGTTATCGCCTGGCACCTTGGAGCTGTCACCTATACTTAGAAACTTGCATTTGCAGTTGACATTATCAGTTGGAGTTGTCGTCATTAGTTAGATATTGTCGCCATCATCCAGTTCTTGCGTTTGTTGAGTTTCTTTTTCCTCTAGTTGTCATCTACACTTCTTGCACAATGGTCTACTGTCTCTAGCTAACATACAAATTTTCTCTCTTCTTAGGTACCTATGTTTTTGGCCTTTTTCTCCTCACTATCTGTTTGCATTAGATCTAGCCTCCTTGACTACATTTGCTGGTGTTCAACATGCAGAGGTTGCCTTGTTGTGTTTTTGGGATCTGTTCCGGAGTACGAAACATTGTCCAACTCATAATCTTTGCATTCGTCCCAGAGATATAAGAGTTTGAGGTTTCGTATTCTCTACATAGTGTGTTTGTTGCATAAGCATTGTATATTCAGTAGTCATTCACTTGTTAACTGTTCTCTGAGTTATCCTAACCCTAGTTGTGTTTTGTGGTATCGGTTTGTGTGTTGTCATATGATTGGTTTTGTATTTTTTGCGTTTAGAGCATTTCTTCACATGTGACAGCCCCAAGATGTAGGCGACAGCTCATGGGTGGAGTAAGAGACTGGAATCAAGCGCCAAATGATAGCACACAACAATGGGAAGCTTTGACCGTGATGTCCTCCACGAAGAGAAGTAGGCAGTAGAGATATAGCTCTTGAAACTTGCAAAAAACGAAATTAAGGGAGAGTGGTGGGCTGCATATCTATTTATAAAGTTTATCCAAATTAGAGTTGGCACGTGGGACACATTTACTCTCTAGAATTATGTTTGTATTTAAATAATAAGGTTTCTTCATTAATTAAATGTGGTTTTTGGGGCTGGTTAAGTTAGGCTAATGCAATTTTAGCTCAACACCCCCTCTAAGGTCCAAAACTAAGCCATGAGAAAATAGGCCCTTGTGTTTTTTTTTTCCCCCTTTTACCCCAAGGCGTCCCATTCTAAAGTAGCTAGGGTATCAGGCAAAGGGTATACGTCGGTTGCCTAGTGACCTACCAAGGTGATGGTTATCTTACCAAGGGAGCCCAAGTGATCACTGCAGAGAGGCCAAGGCATCGGACCAAAGATGCTTGTCGCTTGCCCATGGGTCTAACAAGGCCCGCAAAGGCGAATAGAATCAACATTGAACTTTTTTTGTTTTTTTAATTAGGGCTTTGTTTTAGTTTATCACAAGATTTAGCATTAAGTAAGGGTTTTAAATCAATGTTCAGTCCATTGAGGCATTGTGCCTTAAAGTACAAGAAATAATGATGGGAAGTTCCACTACCTTCCTAAAGCAAGCAAATCAATTCCACGCATGACTAGGATAAGCGCTTAGGGATTACCTAAGGGTGTGCGTGTGTGCCAATCATATGGAGAATATATGGAGAGATGAACAAAACAATGTGTGAGCAAGTAAGACAAGCAAAGTCAACATGTAAACATGGGGGAAAACAATGTCATGAGTATAGTGGATCTAGAGTTTACCACTCCAAGGATAAGCGAAAAGGGATAAATGTGTAAAAATACATGTTTACATGAATAAAATGCCAATGCAAAGAAAGATGCAAGTTTTCATGCTCGTGCAAAATACAATTCAACGATGACGCTTGGAAGTGCCCTCGCAGGGGAATTGTTCACTTACCTTAGCATCCTTCCAATCATGTCATCCCAATAGTGCGGATAAATTACAAATGTCCATAATGTACAATATAAAATAAATAAATCTCTGAGAGAAAAATTGTAAACATCATCATTGTCACTATTAAGAGAAGGAAACCGTCCCCTCTCAAATTGGAAGGAGAAGTAAGAGGAAAGTACTCTCTCCTTATCATTCTGAAGAAGTAGAGGAGGATGTATCCAAGCTGATCTGAGGTAGAAGATACTATAGAACTGGCTTGTTGACCACCTTGGTCAAAATATCTGCAAAATTGTCACTGGAAGGCACAAACACTCGGCGAATAGTACCTAGCTTAACTTGCTCCTTTGTAAAGCGGTAACGAATCACCATGTGTCATATCCAAGGGGTGGTGATGGGATTGCCCCCAAGGGCAATGGCACTTTAGTAGTCGCAGTAGACAACTATAGGTGCCTCACAAGGAAACTAAAGTGCGGCCAACAAGTTTCTCAGCTAGATGGCCTTAGTGGTACCATCGAAGAGAGTCGATACTCTATCTTGGTTGTGGAAGTCACCACCATCTCCTGCTTACGGCTAGCCCAAGAGATGGGTACCGTATCCAAGGTAGCCTCTATGGGAATGATGGGTGTCAGGATCTCTTGCCCAGTCAGAGTCAGTATACTCGTGCAAGTATAAACCATTACCATAAGTGAGTCCATAATTTTAGGTACACCTTAAATATCTTCACACATGAAGACAAGCAATCCAATGAGACATTCTAGGTGCATCAAAATACCGACTAAGCAACTAATTGAGTATGCAAGATTTGGCCTAGTATGAATCAACCAAAGGAGTTTTTCTACAACAGAGCGATAAGTGTGAGCATCGAAAGGTTGACTCGAGGTATCCTTATGCAGATGGACAATGAAATCAAGAGGTGTGGCCACATGTCGTGTCTGATCGGTGCAATATTGTTCTACTAGCTGTAGGCGTACTTTTGGTGTGATAGAAAGATACTTTCCTCGGATTGAAGGATCTACATTCCCAAGAAATAAGATAAACAAACCTAGGTCGGTTATATAGAATGGAGTGCAAAACTTTGCCTTGATTTCTACTATGGCTGCTAAATTTGAGCTAGTTAGGAGTATATCATCAACATATAGTATGATATAGTTGATCCCCACGCTAGTAGTATGCAAATGTAGATTTGGATAATAGGGGGTAGAATGGTATCCATGAGTCTGTAAGAACTTGTCGATCCTACAATACCAAGATCTTGGCCCTTGCTTCAATCAGTAAAGAGCTTTCCGCAAGCAAAATACCTTGTTATTCCGGTTAGCGGAAGAAAAACCCGGAGTTTGCTCCCCGCATACTTCCTTCTTCAAATAACTATTTAGAAAGGCACTTTTGACGTCCATCTGATAGATTGGCCAACTGTGGTGAGCGGCAAGCACAATCAATAGACAAAATGATGTCAATTGAGCAAATAGATGCGAAGATTTCTTCATGGTCAATGTGGGGCTTTTGTGTGAAAGATTGCACCGCGAGGTGAGCCTTGTATTTGTCTAAAGTACCGTCAACCTTTAGCTTGGTCCTAAAAATCCACTTCGTTTTGATTACAAGCTTGTGACAAGGATGATCCACCAATATCTAGTTTCATTTCGGTTGATACTATCCAATTCCTTTTCCATGGCCTCATGCCATAGAGAGTCTTGGAGAGTCTCTGGCCAACTGACTAGCTCGGAATATGCAGTGTAATCAGTTGTAAACAATGATGTATATAAAGCTTGAGAGGTGAGCCGAGTAGACCTACTTGGGTCCTTCGGGGTGGAATCGGATGGAAGGATCCCCAAATCCTGCATGGTTTGGTGGTACCAGCGAGGTAATGGATCTTGCGGAGGGGGCCTATGAGCTGAAGTGTTTGCAGGAAGGTCAGGAGCGGGCAGTAGACTTGGCTTAGAAGGCACAATCTCATATAATGTGAGCGGAGGTGAGGATGTAGAGTCCGGTGCACAAGACTACATAATGTCCCTCTCATCAAAGATGACATCCCTCCTAATGATCGTCTTGTTTGTTCAAGGATTGAACAAATGATAGGCTTTTGCTTTGGAAGAATAGCACACAAAGATCAAGAAATCAGCTCGAGGGGTGAGCTTTCGTGTAAATAGTCTTCCTTTCGTGGATGGGTGGCAAATCCCTCATTACAACTTAATTACAGCAGCAAACAATAAATATAAATCTGAAAATACAAATTTACCTACTGATCTTGGACAATGCACATCCAATTGGCCCCAAAATTGGTGCCCCTTTCCGTATTTCTTTAGATTTGTTGAAGAAGAAGTTGATTTTCTATGGGATTTTTCCCGATTCCCTTTGCAATCCAAACTCCCCTTGCTGTCCAAAGTGACCAACAAGCCTTTAATCTAATTTGCCCCTTGATTCGGACACTTAATTGGCCTTCACCCACTTCATAGACGATGGAAATGCCCCAAATTCAATGGCTGGCTAGTCCTCCACCTGAATTTAGCTGAAATTCACCTTCAGGCCTAAAAAATCCAAGTCTTGGAGCTTCCAATTTTTGGCACACTTCTCGAGGCTGTTGCTAAATCCTAATTTTTGCTGTGAATTAGGGTTTACAGCGTAGAAATTTGCAATTTCTCAGCCTCCAATTGTCCAAATACTAAGATCTTCGGAGCAAGGCTGTGAAATGGCTGGGACATGAGAGAGAAAGCTGTAGAGAGAGAAAATTCAGAGTTTTGTCACGAAGAATGACTGAAAATCAGCCAAATGCAGCTGTTGCCCTACCACAATAGCATTAAATGCTATTGCCTACAGCCGAGACATCCAAATCAGCTGTCACCTTGTACCTGGTTGTAATCGCCCAGCTGTGGAGGGTCTGAATCTCCATTCTCCTCCTCAAAACTCACTCATAGCTAGCTGCAATGGCTGAAAATAGGATGGCCGTGCCTGCTCACAGCTCTTCCACATTTGCTACAGCAAGAATGATCTCGTTTTTCCTCTTCTTTCGCCTTTTACTAGCCTGTATGGGCAAGTTTGCCAAGTGGCAGTCTTCCCAAATGGTTTTTCCAACATTATCCACCATTAAATATTAATTTTCAGCCTTTAATTACAGAAATTTAATCTAATAATTATTTTGCTATCCAGAAAAATAATTTGATTGGCCAATAATTAAATTGGCTAGGCATCTTTCACTCTAGAGTCTCTTTGTGCCATCTTTGACCATTAGATCAGTGTTAGATACCATTAAATGCCACATCTCTAGTGTCACCAATTGACACTTATGGCCAAATGAATGACTTAGGTCAACAATTGACACAAGTTACCACTAAGTACCTGTGCAATATAACTTATAGCAACTTTTACCTTTGACATCCTGTGATTTTCTTAGGTCCTGAGCTTGTAAATTTACTGTAACCCCAGTTGCATTTCACATGTGCAACATTTACATAATCATGTGATTGAAAATTAATCCACATATTAAGTGAGGTTTCATAAATACATGTCCTCATGACATTTTCTATCTTGTCATCAAGGATGCGTGTATAAGCACGACTTTTGAAGACTCTGAAGTGAGAAACCACAGGTCGAGAACCAAAAAATGCCTCATACATAGTCTTTTTAGGGAATGCCACAATTGGACATCGATTATCGGTGAGACAAATCCTCTGGAGTTGAATAGTTCACCGATTGTGATGGTTGATCGATGGCAGTGATTCTGGCCTTGCCAATACTCCTGTTGGGGGTTGCTAGTACCTTGCTCCCGCTGCTGGGGTTTAATCACTTGCTGCACAAAATGGAAATATTTTCTTGGCAGCTTGTTAAGGAATAGAGTAACCTGATCGGCAAAGGACTTAGGAGACTCAGTGTGATTGAGAACTCAGCGAGGCGATGCTGATACTCCCCCAACTTGACTTTCAAGTCATCCATGTCTGTGATTTTAAAGTTTTGGAGCTCAATTCGATGCAATGGGTCCTATCTCAAGCAGCATAGCGGTTAGTCAAGTGTACCCAATGCTTAGATACTAAGTCAAAATGCTAAGGCTAAGAGTGAAACTCAAGCAATCAGCCTCGCACAAACTCGACAATAGCGAAGGTATTACGAGCCTTTCATAAAGCGAATGACCTCGTATGGAACAAGTGCAGGATTAGGTCCGTGTACTAAATTCTATAGGTTCTGAGAGTCTATGATATGTCTCATCAAATTAGACATAAAAGCATGCTTAGGGGATGAGGAGCTAGAACCATGAGGTGTCTGTGAAGGTGAATAGGTGTGGTAAGGTGGATCATAAGATGGTGGTGGTGGATAAGGAGGAGGGGAACAATGGTGGATAGGCAAAAATAGGGTGATGATGTCCAATGAGTGCCGATTGATGTGAAGGCACCAAAATTGTCATAGTTCCATATGGTAACGTAGGTGGAGGTGGAGGCACTAGGACACAAAAGCCCTTTCCAAATATCGGATGGCGCACAACATAATGACCGGATGCTCCACTAGGTAATGCCATAGAGGCAATTTGTGATACTGAACGATCCACACTCGAGTATGCTTGGGATGCACTCCTAGAGAGATAACCTAAAAGTGTGTTGGAGATCAAGTCTCCGTCACGAGTACACCATCTAGAAAGGGGTATGTAGAGGTCCTAAGGCTATGTCTAAGTGTGTAGACCCCCCTGGTGTGGTGTGTGGTGGTAAATGTGATGCACTTAACAGAAGCGGAAAGGAAGGTGCAACAGAAGATGAGGGAGGGATGGGTGGGAGTCCAAATAGATTAGTGATAGATGTTGTGGGAAATATGGTTGGTTCCTTTTGTCCATTAAATGCATTGGTTGAAGATGCAACTACTCCGAATTGACCATGTGAAACAAAATTATTTGAAGGAAAAGGAAGGGAAGAAATACTTCCAAGTTCTTCTTTCGGCTTCTTACCTAGTTTTGAGTTCATAAAGAAATACTTGTCTTCCTCATTACTAAGAAACCAAAGGTTATTTTGAAGAGTCTCTTCTTCTTGACAAGCATTCCTCGATCCAACAGAAAATACATAATCACTTGGCATAGAATTCGACATAATAGGGTTTGTGCCCGCATTGGAGAAAAGAATTTCTATGGAACTGGAGTGTAATCCAAGCCAGGTTCCACTTGCAGATGGCTAGTCCATAGTGGAGATTCCGAAAGTCTTGCAAGATCATTAGTTTTGTGCACTGAATCTAAAGGAGATAACTTAGGCTTACCTTACCACTTAGTATTGAATAAGGGTCAAAGGTGTAAGTGGATACCTTAGCCTATATATTCAGGCCCTACCATTTGTACTTTCGTCCCACATATCTCATCTATCATTTATCAATCTATCCTTCAGTTTGTTTGTACTTGCAAGAGATCTCTCTCTCTCTCTCACACACACATGCCCCCCGCCCCCCCTCCCCCCCACCCAAATGGAGTTCCATCCACCATAACCTGCTGGTCCATCTTCGTGAGCTCCATACAGAACAGTGGTATTAGAGCGGGTTCTACTCGTCATCTTAGCCTGCAGACCGCAACCAGCTCACATCAATGTTGCCGTAGCAGCTCTGTTCTTTCCGCCTGTAGTGGAAGAAGAAGAAGAAAGAGGTACATGCCCTGTCCTGCACAGTCGCCTGCTTCTCTAGGCCTTTCGCCACATTTCAAATGTAGCATGTCACTGTGCTGTGAGCCCTGCTCTGGAAGACTGACGCTGCCCAGGCCCTTGTGCTATTGTCATGCCACATGCAAGCTTGACCTGCCCGCGAATGCCCTGTTTAGTGTCCCGCCATGTGTCCTAGATCTGCCGGCAATCTGTCTCTGCCCCAACAGTCTGCCCTGTCTTCAGCTGCGTCAGTGTGTTTGCCGAATCACGGCCCTCCAGACAGACGCCTGCAGCCCGTGATGCCTTCTTAGTGGATCATCGTCAACACACACCAGCATGTGTGCTGACGCTTCCAGCCTGTGACACGTGGCTGGTCATGCCTGCCCAATCCCATTGGTCGACTTCGAAAACACAAAAACGTGCTTTCATCACGTCATCACGTGTGCCCAATAAAGCTTGAAATTATTTAACTTTAATAAATCTGAATTTAAACCTTAGCTGTTAGGGGCAGCTCACATGCAATTTGGGGATTTTTGAATTTTGGTTGAAATTCTCACATATTTTCTCCATAAAAATTGGGACTTTGCACATTGGAGTCCTTTGCCATCAAATTAGGCCTTCAATGAAGCATTCAAGATTGCCCAAGTGCTCGCCTTTGACATCAGGTGTAAAATGACCCGCCAAGTAACAATGCTTGGCGATGACATAAAAAAAAGTAAAAAGTAAAAGATATAATAATGTGTGATCGGAATTAGACACTGGTCATGCTCACACATGTACTAAGATCTTTCCATCACTTATTAAATAATTGTGTGGGGTCCTCTATCTAGATTTTAATCCAAAATGAGTTGTATTTCTTTCTATTCCATCTGATTCACCAAGGAGTTTATGTTTCAAGGGGGATTCTAGTCACTTTGCATATAACCTTTGAGTTGATTCCGAAAGCTATACCCATGTATTTGGCTTGGTCATGTGCCCAATGCCTCTAAGCTAGCCACTTTGCGCATGACCTTTGAGTTGATTCCAAAAGCTATAACCATGTATTTAGCTTGGTCATATACCCAGTGCCTTTGAGCCACATTGGCTTTTGAAGAGCCTTTGAGCCATACACACGCACCTCTGAATCATATCTTAGATCCGGTCCCTGAGCTTCTTGATAGATCCTATCATGACCTACCTCAGGTCGTATCTCTCTCACTTATGTATTTTCTTTTCCAGAATCATTGTACGGATTAGACATTACTTCTTCGAGGTAAGACCTTTTCTTTTCCTTTTTCGTATGTTTCGTATCACGGGTTCAGTCACCCATGACCTGAAGGGGAGTTTGTTAGATTTATTTATTAGATTTATCTCCGTGTGTGAAGTTTGAATATACATTATTGTGTTAAAAGTGTATGCTTAGGTGTGAATACCTTTTACACCACTTAGCATTTGCCATTAACTAAGGGTCAAAGGTATAGGTGGATACCTTAGCCTATATATTCAGGCCCTATCACTTGTACTTTCATCCCACATATCTCATTTTCATCCCACATATCTCATCTATCATGATTAATCTACCTTTTAATTTGTGTACTTGCAAGAGTTCACACACATACACCCATGGAGTTCCATCTGCCATAGCGGTAGAAATTTGATATGGTATGTGGACTCCATGGTAGTTCTATGGTTCTGTACCCATGTAAGATTGAGTAGTAGCAGGCTAGGAGGTCCACTTTTGATTGTTTTTGTCCATGTTTGGCTGTGGAGACTTCACATTGGAGTGGTGATGTGAATGCATTCGAAGTCATTTGACCCTTCTGTTGTTCTTACTTTTGCAGATGAGATTTTCAATCAAAGGCCAAGGTTTCTCAAAGAGTACCTAGCTCTAATACCATGTGAAGAAATGCTCTAAACGTAGAAAACATAAAAACAATGGTACAACAAAGCACACATTGATAACACAGAACACAGTCACGGTTAGGGTAACTTAGAGATAGTGAATACAATGAATAATGAAATGCGTGACTACTGAATATACAATGCTCATGCAGCAAACACACTATGTAGTGAATATTGAACCTCAAACTCTCGTATCTCCGGGATCAAGGAAGAGATTATGAGTTGGAGAGCGTGTCATACTCTGAAATGGCTCCCAAAACACAGCAAGGCAGCCTTCGTGTATTGAAAACCAGCAAACACAACTAGAGAGGCTGGATCTGATGTAGACAGGCAATGAGGAGAGAGAAATACTAAAAATGCTTGAGGAGAGAGAAAATTTGGGCTGCAGGTAGAGACAGTAGATGATTGGACAGGAAGTGTAGTATACAGCTAGAGGAGAGAGAAACTCAACAAACGTCAGGATTGGATGATGGCGACAGTGTTAGACTGATGGCGATAGCTACAGCTGATGATGTTAGTAGCAAACTCAAGGTTTTGACTGCAAGTAACAGCTCTAGTATACCAGGTGACAGCTCTAGGATCAAGGTGATAGCTAACAAGTGGAGTCCGAGACTAGAACTAGGTACCATATTATAGCAAGCAACAATGGGAAGCTCTGACCGTGATGTCCTCCGCAAACAGGGTGTGGGCAATAGAGATACGGCTCCTGAAATATACAAAAATGAGATTAAGGGAGAGTGGTGGGCACCCAAATTAGGATTTGGCATGTGGGACACAGTTACCCTCTAGGATCATATTTCTTTTTAAAATAATAAGGTTTCTTTATTAATGAAGTTGTTTTTGGGGTTGGTTAAGTTAGGCTAATGCAAGTTTAGCTCAACAAGGGGGCAGTAAACAAATGTGCAAGTTTTGTGTGGAGTATTACCATGGTGTGGTCCAAAGGTTGATAACTCATCTCTCACAAACAAAGCCCTTGTTCAAGAGTGCTTGAAAAAGTGTTCAACAGCCTCAAGCCATGGAAAGCCCAAATGTTGGGCATATTGGATGCTAGCTCTATATAGGGGTGAGAAGGTATAGGTTCTTCGTGTAGACCATACCCTCGGCTAAGAGAACTGCACTAGTACACAAGCAAGGAGACATGAAAGCATCGCTACAAAAGGCAAGCATTAAGGAAGCTACTAGAGAGATCACAATGCTATTTATACAAGTGGCTTATCTTTTCACAATACTTTCGAATCCTTGATGAAAGTCAATGATTTGTGTCATCTCTCGCATTGGGTGTGGGAGGGTCTAAAGTATGAGATATTGCACACAAGGGGCTTCACAATGGAAGCCTTAACAAGAGAGCTAGAGCCTTTGGTGGCAACATGGGAGAAGCATGGCACAATGCTTTGTGATGGATGGCTTGATGTTTGTACATATGGTCCTATCTATGACAAGCAATCATTAATATAACTCCAAGCAACATTATGCAGGTGATTATAAATAATGAGTTAAATTGTGTGGCGATGGGAAAGATGTTGGAAGAAGAGTTCTCCACTATTGTTTGGACACTTTGTGCTACATATAGCCTAGGCCTTGTGATGGAGGATGTGGCATAGCTACCTTGGGTGGATCATATTCTTTCTATTGCATATAGCATGGTCAATTTTGTTTGCAAGAGACCCAAGGTTCTAAGCATGTATAGAGCAAACAATGATTTAGAGCTTCTTAAGTCTTCCAAGACAAGGTTTGCATATATGTTCATTACCTTGGAGAGGCTTATTATTACATGCTATTGTTTGTTATGAGGGGAAATTTTGGGAGGAAAAGAATGATCCCAAAGCAATTGCTTTTTATCACATGGTTATGGAAGAGTATTGGTGTGGGGGGATGCACCTAGCCCAGCAAAGGCCTTGAATCCCATGTACAGCGTCCTTAAATTGATAGGCATGGAGGGGGGCACCACTAGTGAAACCATCCTTCCCTTTACAAAAGGTTGAATTTATAACAAGAAATTCATAAAATAAATGATAGTTTGAAATCAAACCAAGTTTCTGAGCATACACAGGGTAAACATTGATATAGAGCTTCTTAAGCCTTTTGAAGACAAGGTTTGCATATATGCTTAGTACCTTGGAGAGGCTTATTAGGGTGTGGCATGTCTTGCTTTGCACTATTGTTTGCTGTGAGTAGGAGAATTGGGAAGAAAATAAGGATCCCAAGGCAATTGCATTTTGTCATATCGTCATGGAAGAGTATTGGTGGGAGGATGTAGGTAGCCTAGTGAAGACCATGAATCTTGTGTACAGTGTCCTCAGATTGATAGACATGGAGGGAAGCACCACTGGTGAAACCACCATTCCTTTTTACAGAAGGGTGATGGAATCCTAAAATGCATTGATTTACAATAATTTACAACAAGCAATAAATTCATAAAATAAATGACAAATGGAAATAAAAAATTCAACACTTAACCACTTTGGGCTAGATTTCCCCCAAGAAAATTAAGATGAGTTGACACCCAATTAGCCCCAAAAGATTGGTATCCTTGCAGTTATTCCTTTTCACATCAATTTCAAACACTTATGTATAAGTGAATCCCTAAGAAGAGTCAAGAATTTGAGAGGGATCATTCCCCAAGGATCGACTCTTCCTTCCTAGATTGGTCTAATTCCCCAACAACATTTTGAATAGCAAGCTGCCCTGCCCTCTGTAGCCACCAATCACTAAATTCAATTTGCCCTTCCATCCAATGCACATCCTGGTGCATAACAAATGAATAGCATAAAGCCCTAAATTGCCCCTTGGTGGTTGCATGCAAGTCAGCCCACTTGTAGGCCTAGAATCTCACCTATTTAAGGAAGTCACTCTTTTCTCATTGTTGATCAACATGATTCTCAAGCCAAGCTTCTCACATGCCAAACTTCACACAGAGAGTGTATTGAGGGGCACTACTAGACATAGGAGTTATCATTGTTGTTAGCACTTGAGCATGATTCCCACACTAGACTCCTCATAGATAGAATATACTGAGGGCCCTACCATATGTATGGGAGTTGATTGCTAGTATTATTGCTTGGTCCATTTGGATTGTGAGATGCAGTCATACCGTTGATTTGCAGGACATTCCCATTGCATAGATCCTCTGTAGGATTTGGACAAAGATCATACCAGCATGGGATGGGGGAGGGGGGGTTTGGGAAAAGTAGGGGACAGGGGATGGGGCCAGGATTGGGACCTAAAAAATTACACGTTTTCTTGACATGGGTGGAAAAGACATGCCCCAAGGAGCTTGGCTGAGGTGGTAGGCCACAAGGTCCCAAGGATTGGAGTCTGGGCAGGGATGACAGGCAGTCCAAAGAGCATGGAAGCTGGGAATTGGCGGAGACGGCAGGAAACTAGCTACTGGGTGGTAGGCAGAGTTGTCAGTTGGGCACAATGGCAGGGAGGCTGCAGTTGGGCGGTCAGTCCTTAGTTGCATAGAGTAAGGAGGCATGACACATCATTGTCATGAGAAGTGCAGGAAGGCGTGGAAACTACAACACGATATGGCCTAGATGGGTGTGTCAGGTCCAACGTACCCGTCCCCACCATTCGACGTCCCACACATCGCCCCCGTCCCCCAAAGTCTCGAGTTGTGTCCCCTTGTGGTGGCTGGTCAAAATGGGACAGACCAATTGAGGACTCGGGGGATGTGGATTTGGGATGTAGGACAGAGGGAATGAATCCTGGATCCCTGCCCCTAGTGTTCCCAGTTGCCTCTTTGGGACATGGATCATGGAGGGACTGCAGGGTTACTTTGAGGGCATTAGAAGAATTAGACATGTGTTTATTCTTACTTAGGATTTGGCCATCTCTTTCCACTTTGAGTCGCATATGCTTCGCTATTACAGCCCTCCTGTTTACCTTCGAATTTTTTTGAAGGGTGTATGCTATATTTTTAAATCAATAAAAGTTTCTTGAGGCATTTATTAATAGGTTTTCTCTTAATTATAAAGAGATTGAGATTGCATGTCACAGATGTTCAGCTCTATGAGGTTTTATGGGAATGATGTAGAGCACTCACTTTGGAGTACGTGATGAATCATGATTATAAACCCTACAGTGGAGCCATTCCAAGGGGCTAAAAGTCATTGATCAGGCTTTAATAAGCGATGGGATTCACCCCTCATTCATGGGCCTAGCGGTTTCTGGACCCACTTAAGTGTCCAGTTGGAGGATGTCCTCATAAATCATTCGCTATTGCAGTGCGCTTAAAGCAACTGAAATAATTGCCCAAATCTTGTCCTTTTGGATTGGTTACGAGGAGATGCCAAATATCCTTATTGAATACCTAAAGGTTTGAAGTGTTTCTCTTTGTTATATTACTTTCACATCCCCAGTCCAAAAACATTCACAAACTTGTCTAATTTCTTATTTCTTTTCTTATTGCAAATACAATGATGACCCAGGTTTGCAAAATCCTAGAGGCATGGTCTAGAGTGCACCTACTTAGTTATAATTGTCTTTTCTGATCCTGTGCGACTTGCATATTACTTGGAGCCTCTGTGAGCATAATGACACGAGTAGAGAATCAATACATTTGCATTGTTAGCTGACACAGTGGCTACTTGAGACAAAAGTACGGGGCACTTCTGGGCCACATATTTAATAGTTCAAACACACATTACTGAATGGATTCAAAAAGAAAATCTATTATTGATAACCTGTATGGACCTATTGGCATTGCCATATCCCTGATTAATGGAGTTTATTCTCTTGCATGGGTTGTTCCTTGCTCTTGGGCATGCATCCTAACTCGCAAAGTCTTCACTGTGTGATAAATGCTGTAAAAGTTTGTCAAATTAACACATCTCTGAGTTGAAATAACATAGCCATCATGCACAGCTTGACACTAGATTCATCATTGTTGTCATTGTCAACTGTTGTTCTTATCATGGTTATCAATGTCATTGTCATCATTATTGCCGTCATTGTCAGTGTGTATGTTCATGATCCTTATGAATTGTGTGCAGGAGAACTTTTTACATTTACAAGAGGAAAATGAGTTTCTGAAACGTAAGGTTAAGTGTTGTTTCCATTTCTGAATTATTCTGACACTTTGCCTAAATTGGATTTGCTTTTTATTCTTGGGAGAACTTCAGTTGGGAACTTAAATTG
The DNA here is from genome assembly GCF_053477565.2 of Lygodium microphyllum. NCBI lineage: Eukaryota > Viridiplantae > Streptophyta > Polypodiopsida > Schizaeales > Lygodiaceae > Lygodium > Lygodium microphyllum. The sequence goes on along the minus strand of NC_141143.1, from coordinate 24,442,667 downwards.
TTCATGCATCAGCCTTGGACTGGTTCCTTAATTCATATATTGAGTGATGTGAGAGGTGATAGGTGATTGCGTTAAGTTACGCGCTACAAGAAAACATTATTTGTTTGATTTTTTTGTAAACTTTCCTGGTACTGACTTGATCAAATTGCTCGTAAATATTTATATTGAGCAGGTGGCTGAACTTACTGCAGTGAGTTCTGGTCCAGACAAAACAAGTAGTGCCATTGGGACAGCATGTTCTGGAACAATCTCTGAAGGCAATGGTAGAAAACCTTCCTCACAATTGATACAAGCAATATTTATTGTTTTCACAGTTAAGAGTTCTGGTTCTGAAGAATAGGACTGATTGTAATGGGTTCTTTGCAAAGACAGATTAACATTAAAGTAGGATACTTTCAATGGTATTCGATTGTAGATCAGATGCTGCAATGAAGCAACTAATGATTAGGCTAAAAAGGCTTATTTCTTTTTTTTCTACAGCAATGACAAGTTGCCAAGCTGCTCACACATCCGATGATGATTGTTATGATGCCATTACATTGAAGCTGGGGTAAGTTGTGTTATGCTGCTTTCATGATCAGGTGGATTCTCTCTCAAAAGAAAATGGTGACTTGATCCTTTTTGTGATGTCGTGTACAGACTGTAGCCGTCTGCCTGCTTACACTTCAGGGAAACATTCAAAGTAAGAAATTCCCCTGTGAACAAAACAGGAAGGCTTTATGCTGACAATAAACATTCCACAAATATTTTAGATATCAAGACAGGTGTTGTAGCTTACTTCAGCGTGTTTTTTTTCTGTGCATATGCTGCCACTAATTGTTGAGTAGCATTTCCTTTTAAGAAGGAAGGCTGTATGCTAATATAAATATTGCACATATTTTTGAGATACCAAGAACTGGTACAGCCGACAACAGTGTGTTTTACTGTGCATATGTTGCCAGAGATTTTAAAATACCATCCGTATGGATCAGCATCTATTTGAGGTTTTGCACATAAACTGCAGGTATACTAGACATTGATGTTGTAAAATTGATGCTCTTCAAGTGCCTTGTAGCGTTGAACAGCATTGGCATTCACAAACAACTAACCAGATTTCCCATCCACTTATCGAACCGTGCATAGCTCGTCTTTCATCTATCTCCACTTCTTGACAATCAAATGTGTGTAATGGCCCATGGAACTTGATGTGACCCAAGAAAGTATGCTCTGTTACACTCCTGGAAAGTAGCCCATACTCTCGTGGAAAGTATACTCTAGGACCAGATGGTTGAAAGTTCTCTAAACCCAAATGTGGAGTCCTAGAGATTCAAGGCTCCATAGATCTTCCAACACTGGAAGAGTGAGGAATAGGTCCCAAAGAGGCACTTCAACAATTTGAAGGCAATCACCCGTCCGATTTTGTTGTTATGTTTAATTGTAATGTCTCTTAGGAGCCAAGGTTTGGAAAGGTCCTAATTATCTGAACCATTCTTGCCCTCATCAAGATAGTTACTAACATAGGAAGTGGTCGGAGGAATAGGATAGTTGCCTTTATGGAAATATACAAACCTTTAGGAAATTCAAAATCTTGTCTCAATATGAAGCCCCTAGTTGCATGAAGATGCAACTTGAGTGGTTCGTATATTATTATTGAGGTAGATGAGCATGTGGTTTGCGTTCTATTCTCTTCAAAAGAGAGGATGATCTACTTTATTGTCTGCTTGTTTGTTGTGGGCACATATCGCTGTGTTGCAAAGTTCAGTTTGCTAAAGGAGCCTTATTTCTCCAATGTATTAGACTTGGATCATATGTTGGTTTTACATGATTCCCAAAGAGATCCAGATGATGTCATTCATGTTGAGAAGAAGTGATACATCCTCTCATAGCTTTGTGTCACGTACGATTAGGAGCATGTGAACATAATTCTATGATAAACATTTTGTAGGGAACATTCCAATGGATAACTGAATTGTGATGTGCATGGAGGTAATGGAATTGAAGAGGCACAAAAGATATTAAGAGCAATGCATTTGAAAACGACTTTTCAATTAGTCGTGTTTGTAGTGAAAAAGGGAGAGACGAGACAATGAGATGGAGAATTAATCACACATACACACTTGTGTTGTAATAGCTGAGAATGCATATATAAAGAAAGTTGTGTATATAGTAGATTTTCTTATTGAAGTATTCTCCACATGTTTTAGATCTATCTTATCTAGTTTTCCTAAATATTTAGATAGTCTTTTTAGATATTCTCTAAGCACATGTTTATATGATTATATTTCATTAGTCTAAAATTCCTCCTCTCTTGAAGAGGGTAATGATATCTTTTAATATTTTTTCTTTTTTCTCAAAGAAAAGAGGGTTTTCTTTTATAGTATGAAGACTTTTTGCTAATCATCTCGGTCACAAGAGAAGTAAGATTACAATGATGAGTATAGTATGAGACTTTATCCTTGTTATTGTTTGCGAATGTTTGGATATAAGTTGATCATGAAGATATTTGAATTTTGATTAATGGATATCTCAATGAAGAGTTGTTTTTCGTAGTTTGCTTCATAATAGACTTGATAAGCGATAGACTCATCATATAGATAGATAATGTATTGCCGTTTGAACTTGATAGTGGTGGAGTGAAACAATTGCATGAGAAAAGAATGAGAGCAATTTTGTAGATAGAGAGATGTTTCTAATGTGACTAAATACCATAGTAAGAGAGAGATTGATAAGGTGTTTGTAACTTGATATTTGGGAAGGTTGTTGAAAGTGTAAAATAGCAAGTGAATAATAAAGAATATCAAGCATGTTATCTTTGAGAGGACTCCAAGAGTTAAACATAACATCTTATTAATAAAGAATTTCAAGCATGTTATCTTTGAGAGGACTCCAAGAGTTAAACATAACATCTTCAGTAATAGTACACGTAGTGTTATTGTACTCTTTTATCCATGCAAAGTAGTATGTGTAAATGTGCTTATGTGTTTCTTTGTACTTTATCCATTTACTTTCTCCTCTTTGGAAGGCCAAGATAGTGGGTCAATTTGAGAAAGATGTCTTGGTCAATTAAAAAAAGATACAATTTATAGATGATGATTTGGGTAAGGTAAGTGGTAGACCATTTCATAATGAGATTGAGAAAACATTAAAATAGAGAGTACTTGCGATTGTTTGTTGCCATCTAAGGTAAAGCGACTTTCTCTACAATACAATATTGGATGCATAAGATTCATATCCAAATGCCTTAGGAGCCACCCTTGCACTAGGCTTTACGATTTGCAAAAGGAGTTGCTTCTTGTACGAACCCTTAGTTTGCAATAAGGGTCTACCCATTGCTCATAGAAGTCATAGGTGGGCCACATTTAGCATTGCAAGAACAAATAATTGGGGAATTTAATTTAGGGCTCAACTTTACGTAATTGGATGTTGTAAGTAATTAATTATAACTCGTTAGTAGCGCATTTGGTACCAACCCAATGAGAGGGCTTGTTCTCTTACAGCATAAGTAGCCTAAATTCTTGACTCAACCCTCTCTACTACTATTATAGTTGCATCTAGATCATTTAGTGCAATTTTGCTCAAATATAGTTGGATCATATAATGTAATCCTCTCAAGAAGAATTGCAATTGAGAGGCATGGGGGTAATTGGATAGTGCTACCCAAATGAGCGTATGCTTTTACACTCATTAAATTCTTGTAGAGACTCATTTAGGATACATAGCCAATATTGGCTCCCCTTTTCATAGGAGAACCCCCTATGAAATGCAATGTAGAATCCTTACATAGTGGCAATCAAATTTGCCGCAAGCTTATAGTACCATTGGGCCACATTTCCCTTTAAAGTCATGTTGAAGAATATCAAATGATGTGCTTTCTCCTTGACTTGATAGTTAAACATAAGTTTTTGGAAAACTTTGATATGTAATTTGATATCTTTGTTTGGGTTTCCAATGAAGATAAGTAGTGGATATCCCAAAGCGAGTAGAGCTATCCTACCAATTAGGATTTGAATTGCTTTAGGGAGTATTAAAGGTGTTTGTGCCATTTGTGAGGGTATAGGAATAGGTACAGGAAGAATAACTATCATGCTGCTAATGGCACCGCTAGATGGTGGGTTTGATCCATTACTTCGGCTAGTCCTCGAAGGAGTAGATTGCCCAGTTGTAGGTGTTAAGGGTAAAATACTACTTTTGCGTGTACTGAGACTGCTCTTACTACGAGGGTCTGTAAGCTCTCTAACTTCAAGGGATACATGATTAGTACAATCCAAGGAGTACTTGCAATAAATTTTTGTACATTTTCTTAACCGTTCTTCACGTTGCTCTTGTTAGATTAGATTGGTCTATAGTCTGGGCTCATGTTCTTACCTTAATATCTATTTCTCTGCTTCTAATGAACAAGCATACACTCAAGAACCAAGTCTTAGGACCTTTTGGGAATCATAAAGACTCCCAACAAACACACCACCTATTGAGACCTAAAATGTGGCTCTTACACACTCTAAGCTCACTATTGGATTCCACACAACCAATTATCATAGCCTTGCAACTATGAGCCATTGGCTATAGCTAGAAGAACCCTCTCTAAATATTATTATTGCATTGTAGTCCAATCAACTAATTGCCTACCCTGAACTCCAAGCAAGAATGCCCAAAATAGTAGGGGAGATTTTGACTAAAGTTTGGGCCTTGTGTAAGAAATTTCACCTCATCATAGAGAGAGGTAATTCAAAAATCAATAAAATGGCTAAAATTTTAACATTTTCAAGATTTGTTCATTTTTTTCAAAATACACAAATTATCGCATAGCCTTTAAGTTGTCAATTAGCCTTAATTAAGAGTTTAGATGTCAATTTTTAGAATTAAATGATGAGTGCTCAAAGCTTAAGGGCTTGTATCTAAATCGATTGAAATTAATGACAGTCTCTTTTTATCAAAAGACGAGCCAAAAGACTACGTAAAGCCCTGAGTTGTGCCTGCCACAATATGTTTGGAGGATTTCCATGTATTCTCTCTCATTTTTTTGAAAGCAAATTCACAAATATCACAGACAAGGATGGATGAAGTTGAATCAACATCACAAACGGAGATGGTGGGGGTGGAATCAACAGGGATGGCTAAGGAAAAATCAACACCACAAATGGAGATGGCTAGGGTGGAATTAACATCATAAAGGGAGATGACGGTGTCTCAATCATCATCATAGAGATACGGGAGAGAGGTATATCACCTCCATGTTGAGCTTGATTGTGAGTATGAGCCATTACGTAAGAAAAACAAACCCTATCTCATGTCTTCTACATCCAAAGAACTTTGTAGGTTGCAAGGAAGGAGGAATATAGATCTATGGACTGATAGGAAATTGTATGCAAAAGATCCTTTGCACAACTCCGTGTCTCCGTTTAGGGAGATTACATCCTTAGTAAGCTTTGTTGAAAATGGTTATAATGGCCTCTTAGGGTACACTCAACATTTGGATGCCATTAGTTAGAAAGAGATTTGTTAGAGAAGGAGAATGCCTTTTTAAGGCAAACATTAGAGCAATGTAAGCACAAATTACTACAAAACAAGTAGACTATTTTAGAGTTAGAGAAATACAGAGATCAATCCAGGCTTAAATAAACAATATTGCAGGTTTGCAAATGATGTAGGAAACTTCAAAAATATTCAAGACATGAAGCTACGAAGTGATGGTATTAAGAAAAGAATACATGTAGTGAAGTAAGCTCGCTCTTTGTTACTTTTTCTTCCATCTCATAAAGTATTTGTAAAATAATTTATACTAAACATTTTTAATTGTGAATACGTGGATATCCTACAACCCAATGAAGAAACGACTTCAAACATGGAGGCATCAATTGAACACTTTAAAATGCTTCGAAATAAGGAAGCTATTAAAGCAATACTGAAGGATCCAAAATATCAAAATCTTACAGAACAGGAGATTGAGATTTTCCTGAGAGGGAGTCAACTTAGCTTAAGTGATATGCAAGCCTTCTTGGATCAGGCATGTATATCTAGCAGGGGGGATACACGACTATTTACAAATCTCTTTACATGAAGACGAAGAAATCTAAGTTGCAAGAATCGATATTGCTAAACCCAATATCACTCAAAGGAATGCAAAAATAAATGAATGATCAAGTTTTACAACTCCTAAGAGCTCCATTTCATATCAAAGATACATATCATTTGGTACCATGGGAGGTGATGGTTTACAACAAATACAATAATATATTTTACAACTTGGAGGCCCTATAGTCATACTCTATTCAATTATTTGAGGTGACTCTAGATGAATGCGATGGTCTCCTTAAATTTGTACTCAAGCTTGATGAGTGCCAAATTGTGAAGGATAAAAAGCTAGAGTGGGTTGCTATCACCCTGATGAATAGGGCACTTGATCCAACAATTTGAAAGCATAATCCAATATGGTTTAGTGTCAAGCTTGAGAATAATATTCTCTCTGGGATCCTTTGAGGTGAGCAATATATTTTAAATTGGAAGTTTATTTATGCTAATATTATTGTTGTGTCACATGCTTATAATATGTATATATTCCAAGTTATGTCCGAGAATTCCAAGTTATGTCTGAGAATTTTGAAACCTTGTATTGGATTTTCCACAAGAAAAATATACCCCAAATCATTAGTGAGCAAAGAAACGGGAGAATCTTGGATGTAGAAGGATTTGGAAAATTCAAAGTAGAGTAGCATCTAGCAAGTTATTTGAAGACCCTAAAGTGCATGTACAATGTCTCAAAAGGGGCCAATTCGAAGAGCCCATGCATATATTGCTTGCATACTACAAAGGAACTTGACAAAATGAATTGGAAAAGGACACTGAATAGGCACCTCAAAGATCCAAGTTTGAGAGTAGTTTTAGATATTCCCTTGTCTTGAGTCCATATTTGCACAATGCATGGTTTGTCACAGGATCATTGAGGAATTACTTTTCTTGTATATATATTTTTCTTGGACAATGCGACCTAGGTCTATGCAAGTCAAGGCAATTGCAGCACTTGAGAAGGCAATATCAGACATTGGTTTACATGATGGAAATGTGAAGATCGAAAGGGACGAGAAAAGGTTAAAGGATGGTTGAGACATATCACAGGAACTCTTTGTTGGGGTGTGGAAGCACGGAGATTTTTATATCCACCACCCTTAGGAAATTCTAGTCAAGTAAAACATTCCACTCAAAGAATTTAGTTCAACAGGTGGAAGTGCATCCACAATGGAATTATGGACTATGCTGATACTAGTGATGCATGATCACGCATGGCCAACATTTGGAAGTCTTTAGATACAATCTTTAAGTTTTGTGACATACAAGCATGGAACTCAGATGACTACCATGCCTTTGAAACAACATTGGACAAATTTAAAAAGTCAACGGTTAGTGCATGGTCATATCAACACATTACCCACTACATGGTACGTTATCTTTATAATATCTAATAAAGTATAATTACTTAATCACATGTGCATGAAGCACTAATTTAGCATCCTTTCTTATGATTTGATAACATATTATATATAATCACATCCCTTGGTTTGCCAAGGAATATGGCAGTTTATCAGTGTGGTCAACTCAAGGTATGGAGAAAACCCATTATCAAGCATGTACCTGTTATTTCAACCATGCAAGACATGGTGGAGGAGTAGAGAAAGCCAACAGTTTAGAAAAATTATACCAATAGACATACAAAATGCTTGTCCATAGAGCTAATAGAAAAGAAGCACTAAGAACATCTGAAATCAACAAAGCAATGCAACATTTGGAGAGACAAAGAAGAAAAGAATCGTGGGAGAATTCTGATGCATCAATCAAACATACTATGTGGCAACAAACGAGACAAAGGTAAGGAAAATTTGGATACCCATAACAAATAGTTCCTCATAAATACTTAAGGTGTTTGTAGAAGTTTTGACACAAAGGAATACTTATCAATTATCTATTTTTGGAAGAAACATTGTACATACCAAATATACAACTCAATTTTTCAAAAAACCACCACTTAAGGATACAATAATGAAGCCCACTTCTCTACTCGTGGCCTCTTTGAAGATGGCCCACTTCTTCTTGTAATGGTTGCTCTAGTTTATTTAAAGATTGTTGATTAATTTTTAGAATTAATCTACTTCTAAGCAAGCACCTTTTTCCATATTCTGCAAGCATATTGTGATCCTTGATCTTGCTCATCAGTCCAAATGATGCATACGCTAAGTGGTATTTGACACCTAGTTTTTGGAAACCATGTCCTCAACCAAAAATTCTCATAGCTTCCTGTTTTTCCAAAAACATTATCTTGTCTGCGTTCAAATTAATAGGATACCCTCCAAGATCTTGACAAGGTCTTCAATGCAAAAAGAGGGAACTCTACATTGTCCCTTGAGAACTTGTGATTGAATGCAATGAACTTTGGAAATGTGAGGTCTTTGATGTAATGGCCCAAGGCAAAGTCTGTGCCTAAACCTCCCTTCCCTTTGCCACCTGCACGGCTAATGAAACCATCTTCATACACAACAAGTTGAAAAATAGCAAACCTACCTAGTGAGTCTTAGGAAAATTTTTATGGAAATCAATATAGTATCCAAATGAACATAGTTTGTGAAACAACCCCTCTGATTTTCATCTGAAACAAACAACTCCTCACTCCATATTTGAATGGCTGATTAGCTTATTTGTAAGGACTTAGGAGTCAAGTCCTTGTTTAATTTTCCCAAGTGAGAAACATTCAATTTATTTATTTTTGTTACCTTGAACTCTTCCTCTGAAGGAATGGATGACTCATATCAGAGTGCATCCTTGTGTATCATAGTCAAAGTCTCTACTATGGAGAGGTATTCCATTTCCTTGACATTTGAATCCACAAGTAGATACTTATCCCAATTTGGTACAATAAGATTAGAACCTATTTTTAGATTCTATGCAACAATGGCTAGCCAATAGTCCTCCCTAATGTTGAAAAGGAGCTGGATATCGGACAGAAGAACATATTGTCTTTCACCAATAGGGAAGGAGGGGAGCAGAGCTGTGGGAACTTCACCAACACTCTCCTCAACCTCTTACTCAACAATAGAATCCACCATCTCTATGTTCTCCCTTATCAAAGCTTTGACATCAAGTTGAGCACTTTCCTCCCTCTCATTGGCCACATCTACTGGTGTGAAACCTTTTGCACTCTCTCTATCTCCACTTCACAGGTTGTTATGTAGTTTCTAGGTCTTGGACAAGCTCTTTCCCTTCATCCCCTAGCAGCACATGTAGAAAACATACAAACATATGAAAGTACTCAACGAGACGGCACTTCTGATTGTGTGCATGGCATTGTAGATCTGTCTTCTTCATGCCCTCAGGAACCCTTAGCACTGCCCTATAGAACCTTTTCCCTTGGGGCTTCTCAGCAAAGGCATTATTCATGTGAACATAATGTAGGCCCTCAATAAAAACCTATCTGATAGATGTTCACTCCAAAAAAGTGGCCTCATGTTCCTCGAGGTAGACTCACAAGGCCTTGATCCATTCCTTCATAGAGGCACCAATAGAAAACACATGGGATACTTGTGGTAGCAGATGCTCTTGTCCCACTCAACAACAAAGAAATCTACAAGCATCTTCTCAAGACTGCGTCCACTTCTAGGCTCTTGTGCCGGAGTGCTAGGAGTGCCTTCAATACTAGCAAGCTCTTGTGCCATAGTGTGAGGACTAGTTTCACTCCTTTGCACTGTTGGGGGTAAAGGCGCCTCCGCCTAGCCGCCCGTGTATTACTACACTGACAGTCACCGCCACTACACACTGCAGGTGGTAGGCGCCCATCACCGTCACTTTATTCTTTATTCTTTTAGTGACAGTTTGGATAAAGGAAGGCCCAATCACACATTGTGACCATTGGAGTTCCCATTTCTTGCCTCTCTCTTTCTTGCTCTTACTCTCCCGCCATAGCTCTCGAGTGCAAGCTTCGATCCTTCTCACCTTTCAATTGGTATCAGAGCTTGGCTTCCCGACTCTTGAGCTTGGTTTGTGGCATTCTCAACTTCCCATCGACTCCCCACTTGCATTGGGTCTCCTTCCCGACAGCCATATCCGACTCCTTCGAGTTCCCGTCACTCCCCAGCTTCCCGAGCACCTTCCCGGCCCCTTTGGGCAACCTCAAGGCATTCACACAGAGGTATTGCTTCACTCTTTACAGGGTTTACCTCAATTTTCAGCCCTATTGAAACAGGGCAACCATTACACTCCCACCTCTCTTTTTATATGTGGGCTACTCTCCCCATGTTGGAGCTTGTTTTAGGCCTTCCTTGGCTTTAACCGGACCCCTCCGAAGCATGGCCACCATTTTTTGCAGCCCCAGGACCAGGATTTACAGTTGCCGGAATCATGTAGCCCTCCCATATGTGTCTTCAGCATTGACAATCACAACAGCAGCTCTCCCCCTCCATTGGCACTTGGAAAGGCTCCATTTCGAGCATATGAACATGCTTTGATGCTTGGTTTTGATGGTTGATGTGTTGGCATAGCATTTGGACTGATTTAACACTGTTTTGGGACTGTCATAACAGTCCACAGGTAGTTTATGACAGTGTTACACTGACATTTGATGCTATAGCTTGTTTGGCATTGTCATTTGATGCCCGGTTGGTTCCGTTTGATGCCCGGATCTTAGGAGAATGTATGCCTATTGTTTGGCAACCATTTGGAGCTGATTTTGGTGCTAAAATTCTCCGTTTTGAACAGTAAATCACTGCTGTACATAGTTGAGCTGAAGTCAGTTTACTCATGTATACTTATGCCTATGCTTTTCGGGCTATGTTTCGGGCATATATGGTGATGTATTGACACTTGGGGCTCGACATAGAGCTTGGTTTTGATTTGGGATCGTTGGTTGAGCTTGAGCTTGCTTTGCAAAGCATTTGGATGCTCCGTCTTGGATGTACTTATGGCATGTATGTTGCTTATGTCTGACCGGTCTTGACATGCTTAGCCTGTGCCATTACTACATGCTAGTTACATTGTTTGGAGCCTATTGCTACTGGAGCTCGGTCTTGGCTTGAACTTGGATTTCGGGAGCTTACTTGAGCTATTTATTGGCTTGCCAAAGTTGTATCTTGGGATGTACTTGATGTCTTACATGCTTATGGATGCTACATACGGATGCTCTACCGCCTACATGTCCGGGATGTACCATTGATGCTTGATCTTGGACACTTGTCTCACTGGTGCTTGTACATGCTTTGTTCGAGCTTTGTTGCTTGATATTTACGGCTTTTGTGCCAGTGGGAGCGTCTTTGGATGCTTAACAGCCATTGACTAGGCAGTCTATGCTCTTTGAGCTTTTGAGACTATTTGGGATATTTTACCCTTCAGGATGATGCATGGTTCATATGTCTTGGTTCTTCCTCTGATGCTTATGAGCTGACTCTTTGCTTTGGGTCCCTCTCTTTGTGAGCTGACACCTACTTGTGTCAAGTCTTGGTAGTGGCAGTAACACTTTGCCCCGTTGACTGGGGGGTGTGCCTACTCACACTGGCAGATGTTTGTATGACATGTTTGGGTGTTGGATTCATGCTTATCGACTATCATATGCATATGTTATGCCCGCATGATGCCGGCTTTGGTCTTGGCAGTATCTGATTGACTTGGGATCCGACCGATTTTGGCACTGTTATCTCTCATTTACTGAAATCTGTAATTTAATACAGCAAGCATATATGTATGGACTGACATGGATTTTTCATGTTGAAATATTCTGAAATGATGTACTTTCACTAGTACTTAGTGGGCAACAGCTTTGGTTACACTTTTCTCGCCATTTTCTCTCGATTTTGATGATTTTTTGGTCATTTTCTGTAGTAAACAACAAGCAGTTTTGAACTGTCTACAGTCTTCCAGCCTGCATTATGGCGAGTTCGTCCACTGATCATACTATTTTCAACATCACTAAGCTTGATGGTACGAATTACTCTTATTAGAAGAGCCAGATTTGGCAGGTGTTGGTGTAGAAATCGCAGATCAAACCTTTGAGGTTGAGCGGGCATCCGCATGCAACTATGCGAGATGAGGGATGGCTTGAGCTTGATGAGTTATGCAAGTCCACTATTGTGTTATCTCTCACAGAACAGGTTCATTACAATGTATTTGAGGAAGAGTAGAGTGCATGGCAGTTGTGGGATAAAATCAAGAATCTCTATGATAAGAAAAGTCCAGCAAGTCAGATGTATTGGCTGAAGCAGCTTATGGATCTGCGCACAAAGGAGAATGTGACTATGTCTGCTCACTTGAGCCAGTTCCATGCTATACTCAAGAACTTGACTTCGCAGGACATCACTTTTGCAGAGGATGTCACTCCTCTTTTCTTGCTTGGTACTTTTAATGAGTCATGGGATGTATTCCGCACTGCATTATATGCCTCTACTGCTACCTTGAAATTATCTGATGTTGAGAGTGCTCTTCTACAGGAAGAGGTTAACCGTAAGAATTTGGATGCCTCTCGTGTGTCACATGCTATGACAGTTAGAGGCAGGAATGATGGATATGGAAAGCATGGCAGTGGCAGCGGCAGTGGTGGCCGTGGACGGGATTCTCAAAAATCTCAGTCCAAGTCTCGTGGGAAGTCACATAGCAAATCCCATGGCAGGAATGTAGATGTTACTTGTCACCATTGTGGGAAAAAGAGCCATATTAGGCCACAATGCCATGAACTGCGCAATGAAAGGCGCAAAGGTAAGGGGAAAGACAAAGTCCAAGATAAGTCTTCTGATCGCAGCATCGCACAGCCAGTTGGATAGCCTACAGCTGGAGCAGATGCTCATGGTCAGGGTGTTGGACTGGCAGCTGGGCAGGTAGTAGAGCCTGCCGTGAGACGGTCTACTAGAGACAGACGTCCACCTGATAGATTTCAGCCCTCGATGCATTATGTCTTGGTTACAAATGCAGGAGAGCCTTTCACTTATGATGAGGCGATGCACAGGGGTGACAGTCACTCCTGGGAGAGGGCTATGCAGTCTAAGATAGAATCCTTGCATAAGAATGACACTTGGGATTTGGTTTCCTTGCCTACGAGCAAGAAATCTTTGCCATGCAAGTGGGTGTACAAGCTAAAAAGTACCCTTGGACACCCCAAGCCGGCGTAGAAGGCTAGATTGGTAGCAAAGGGTCTTAAGCAGGAGCATGGTGTGGACTTTGATGAGGTCTTTTCTCCTGTGGTTAAGATGACCACCCTGCACTTAGTCTTGGCTTTGGTTGCTCAACTTGACTTGGATTTATACCAGATGGATGTCAAGATGGCTTTCTTACATGGGGAATTGCATGATGAGATTTATATGGAGCAGCCTAAGGGCTTTGCAGAACCTAGTAGGGAGCACCTAGTATGCAAATTGAAGAAAAGTCTTTATGGCTTAAAAGAGGCACCTAGGGAGTGGTATCATAAGTTTGATGCCTTTATGCAGTCACAGGGCTACAGCAGGAGTGCTATGGATCTGTGTCTTTACACGAAGAAAGCCTGTAATGGTTCTTTATTGATTTTGGTCCTCTATGTGGATGACATGCTGATAGCAGGGAAAGCTCATGATGAGCTAGATGCTCTTAAGGCTCAGCTCAAGAAGAGCTTTGAGATGAAAGATCTGGGACAAGCTGCTCACATACTTGGTATGCACATTAGACACGACAGGCATCAGGGACTCCTCTACTTTCACAGAGGGAGTACATTCATAAAGTCCTTGAGCGCTTCCACATGCAGGACGTAAAGCCTATTGGTTGTCCATTGCCTTCTTATGTGAAGGTATCACAGGCTGATTGTCCGCAGACAGATGAGCAGAGGGCCGAGATGGCCAAGATTCCCTATGCATCCACAGTAGGCAATCTTATGTATGCCATGATAGCCACTCGTCCAGATATTTCCTTTGCAGTTGGTGTTGTGGCACGCTATATGGCTACACTTGGAAAGAAGCATTGGGATGCCATGAAGGGTATCATGAGGTACCTAAAGGGCACTACAGATATGTGCATATGCTATGGCAGCCAAGATATAGGAGTCGTGGGGTACATTGACTCTGATTATGCAGGACATGCAAATAGTAGAAAATCCACTTCCGGCTATGTATTCATATATGCTGGAGGTGCTGTTTCTTGGATGTCCATGGTGCAGAAATGCACGGCCCTTTTTACTACAGAGGTCGAGTATGTTGCAGCCACCACTGAGGCTTGCAAGGAGGCCATTTGGTTGGGTCGTTTGGTTGCTGACCTTGGTATTGATGCTATCCCTACACTGCATTCGGATTCTATGAGTGCTATTTAGTTAGCCAAGAATTCGGTCTTCCATGCGAAGACGAAACACATTGAGGTGAGGTATCACTTCATGCGTGGGGTCATTGAGGACAAGTTTGTTGATCTTGTCAAGATCTCGACTAACCAGAATCCTACAGATCTGCTCACGAAAAGCCTCTCTACAGAGCACTTTGCCTTCCTCAGGAGGTTGATGGGCGTGGGATGAGATGACGTCTTTCCTCATCCTGTTGTACATGTGTACATGTCGTATTGTCTTTTTGTTTTTCTTTTCACTCCTCAATAGGGCAGATTCGCCTTTAAGTGGAAGGTTGTTGGGAATAAAGGTGCCTCCGCCTAGTCGCCCGTGTATTACTACACTGACAGTCACCACCATTGCACACTGCATGTGGCGGGCGCCCGTCACTGTCACTTTATTCTTTATTCTTTTAGTGACAGTTTGAATAAACGAAGGCCCAGTCACACATTGTGACCGTTGGAGTTCCCATTTCTTGCCTCTCTCTTTCTTGCTCTTGCTCTCCCACCATAGCTCTCAAGTGCAAGCTTCGATCCTTCTCACCTTTCATGCAGGCTCAAGAGTCCCCTCCATATGCTGCACTTGTGTAGCATCCATATATGCAAACACAACTATATAAGAAACACCAATAAAAAAAGGAGAACTCGGATAATGCAAGGGGGGGAGGGGGGGGGGGGGGAGGGGTTTCAAAATCCCGAAGCCCCCCCTCATGTTGTAGGGGTCCTTAGCAATTTGGGGTGGATTCGACTTGCTCAACGCGAGGGGGATGGGGTTCAAATCCCCCCCGCCCCCGCCCATGTTGTGCGAGCCCTTACCCTCGCACATTGTGTGGGTCCTTGGTGGTTTGGGGTGGGGACAAGGAAAATAGCACAACACGATGGGATGTTCAAATATTGAGGCCCTCCCCTCGCGTTGTACTTGTCATTTTTGGTGGTTGTTTTGGGATGGGGGGACGGCACAACATGAGGGGGGGGGGGGGTTCAAAATCTATAGGCCCTCTCGCATTGTGTTGGTCCTTGGTGGTTGTTTTGGGAGGAGGGGACCGTAAAACGTGAGGGGGGGGCCCTCGAGATTTTGAAACCCCCCTCCCTGCATTGTATAGTTCCATAGTTCCAACGCCCAAGGGAGGGGCACCCAGGGGGGTGAAAGCTACTATACCAAAACAACAAAAGTTCATAAGAGAGTGCAACAAGGGCTGCACCTTAGGACAAAGAGTGAGAACGGAAGCAACATGAGCTAGGGGGAAGGGCTAGAGAGAGAGAGAACAGAGTGATAGAGAAGAAGCGAGTGAGCATACAGAATAGGGGGTGAATCTACTCCTAGCTCGGCTCTTTATAGCCTCGGGTATTACACATGTGGTGACTACATGCGCATTCACTACTGCACATGCGAGGAGCCTCAATGGTGGACACATGGTGCCTCACTCATTTCTTCACATGCAAATGGACCATAGTGGTGGCAAACACATGGCATGCACTTTTAATTCTCACATGTGTGGATACACATTTTTACTGATGTGGCATCAAGTGACGTCATCACATGTAAGCGTCATATATAGCACAAAATTTAAGTTAATTGATTTTTCACTTTGCACGTTACAAGCCTCTTGAACCTCCATAGCTCTCGCCGCTCATCTACAATGGTGAGTCTCTCTCCCTAGTTAGCCCACACAATGCGATATGGCTGTAATGAGTTGAAAGAGCATCCTCCCCTCACATTTTCCATGGCCTAGGTCCTACACAACGTGAGGGGGGATGTGGAAAAATCTTGACCCACCCCCTCACGTTGTGCTATCCCTCAGTGGGAGTCGCACAATGCGAGGGGGGGCCCTCCCAATCTTGTGACCCCCTGCCCTCGCATTGTGTGGTCCTCCCCCACCCCGTCAAGAGCCACACAATGCTAGGGGAGGCCTCCTATGTTGTGCCCCTACCCTTACATTGTGTTGTTCCCCCTTATGGGCCGAACGTTGCACAACGCAAGGACATGGGCCTCCTAATGTTGCATCCCCCTGCCCTCGCGTTGTGTGGTTTCTACCCCACACAATGTGGGGGGGGCTCCTAATTTTGGAACCCCCCTCCCTCACATTGTGCAGGTTTGGTCTCTTTTATCGCATTTCTCTAGTTTTTCGCCCTTTTCTCATTGGGAGTTCTAATACTATGTTTGTACTCTTTCATAGACATGGCTAGAACAAAGCAGACCACGGGGGTAATATCATCCAAAGACCCACACATTGCACAATAAGGAGCATCCATTGGACAAAATGTGCAGGATGATGCATCAGCCCTTGGCCCAAGCTCGCAACAGGAATCCAATTCGGAGAAGAGGATGACCCCCTTATAGACTAGAGCTCGTCATAAGTGGTACCAATAGGATGCCTCAATCCTTAAAGAGCTAAGGATCATGAATTGCCATGAGCTTGCAATTGCGAAGAGGCCATTTACAAGGATTGTTAAATATATATATATGAAACAAACAACTTGGACTTCCACTGGCATGCCTCTGCACTGGATTGCTTGCATGAAGCTGTCAAGGACTTTAATAGTAGAATTTTTTCAAGACTCTTGTATTTTGGCAACTCATGCCACATAGGGTGATAGTGATGCCTAGGGAATTCACATCCCTCAAGTTACTCAAGTTCAAATATGACAACTTCTTGGTCCCACAAGGCATTACGAACAGGAAGATGAAGGGAATTTTAGAGATCCCTGCCCTCAATAAGAGCAAGGAAGTGAAGGTGATTGGTGTCACACCCTCACATTCGCACAACATGAGGCTAAATGCCTAGTAGGTTTCCCAAGAAGAAAGGGAGGCTCCTGAGACGGAGGCGAGGGAGAAAGAGGCTAGGCAGGCTGAGGTTGAGAGAGAGACCCCGTAGAAAAGAGAGAGGCATGTTAGTATACATGAGCACAATTGTGAGGCGCTTGAGATGTCGTGTCCATTTTTTGATGTTGTGCTACCTCTAAGAAGGCCACACCAACAATAGCTCAGCACCATCTGCTTTAGCAAGGAGGATATTCGAGTCCTCTCAGACCTTCAAAAGGAGATCAACAATCGTGTAATGACTGCAATCTTAAGATATTGTGAAACTCTAAAAATTTTGCATGTTTTTCTCGCATGCATATTGCCTAATCTTGCAATCTATTTACTTTTGCGGCTTAATTCTTGTAAACCTTCCCTTTGATATTCAAGAGAAGGTTTTCATCATAGATTCTTTCATGTCAACAGTTTTGACCCAAGAGAGAACATCGTATCTGGACATGTGCCCATGGTACTGACATTGCAATTTGGATCTCGTACAACATCTGGTTATGGCATACCAAGAAAGCTAAGGCCTTGTTGGTATGTTTCTTTTAAGTTAACTCAAATCTTTTTTTATTGCCAAACTTTATTGTCCTCCTTGCCTTGTAGATCTCATTGGAGCCTGATTGTTTATGATATTCCCACACGGAGATGCTTTCTAGCCAACTCAACTAAAGGATACCATGACAATGTGAAGCACTAAGTTCCATGAGAGGGAGAGAGAGAGGAAGAGGGAGAGGGGGAGGAGAAGAAATTAAAGCATTAATTGTGTTTTTCTTTACCAAAACAATTCTTTGGAAAAGCTAGTAAAGGGCTTTGAGACAGTAGTTCAAGACCACAATTTTGAGGGATGTGAATTTCCTAGGCATCATGACAGTGGTTCAAGCTCGTGCCGCATAGGGTGACAGTGATGGCCATAGTTGCGGATGGAGAGCTTGCTACAATACAAAACTACTCCCAGAATATCTACTTGGGCAATGAACGGGCAATATAAGTTTACTTTTTGTTAATTTAACTCTGCATAGCCTTAACAATTTTATACTTGGTCTCATTTCTACGATTGTATGAAGGTTGAGCACTTAGCAACTTATACAAATGATCACCTTCTTCTATTTAGAGCAAAGATTGTTGAAAATCTAATCAACTACGCTTCTCATTGAAATCTCTCAATACCACATGTATGTGACCCTCTAACTCCACATCCAGAACCCCGAGTCAAAATGCCATATCCCCATCCCAATGCCATTGACTTAAATGATTTGCACTCAAGTGACGACACCAACTATTTGGACACTTCAGATGTAGAGAGGATACAAAGATTGTAAATATGCCAAAATTATAGTGTTCAAATAAAAAATTGCCCTTTTATACATAATCTAGAGCTTTTGCAATCAAATTGCCATCATTAAAAATTGAATTCAAATGGTTTTTGTATCACTTCATCGTTCTTACAATTTTGCATCTATATTTCCATTTGTACTGTTGGATAGGTTGAAGCAAGAGGAAAACTTGTGTAGTGTGAATATCCTTACATAAAGTATTTCTCTCTTTTCTCTGGGGCACCTGCACATAAGGTTCACCATGATTCACCTTATTTGCAAACATGAAAAATGTATCTTGGACAATGTACCACACTTTTGGATTGCATTATATTTACCTTTTAACCATTGCACTTGAACAAATAAGCAGCAATGATATTTAGGTCCTCATTCGTTAGGTCCATTCACACTTGATGTAAAGAGACATTTGTCCTTACGCTGAGCATCATTAAGAGCTCATCCTCCAACCAAACCTCTAATATCATCACAGGATTATCAACATCATCTTGTAAGTCTTTATCAATTGCCATGATCTTTCCATTCACATAATGCCATCTCATGTAATATAAAGTCGGAATAAAATTTTGTGATATAATTATATATTTGCAAACAATATATTTTCGTTCCACTTTGGACATAATCCCACACACTTCTTTTATATCCCAGCCCTAACCTAGGAAGTCCATACATTTCTCCGATTTGCATATGAACATTGTTGTTTTCCAACTTTCTCATCATTAAAAAAATCCACAAAAACATGTAGTGACATGAAGGTGTGATCTTCGCTTGTCTACTAGCTACATTAGGCCGTAGATATCTTTGAATATTTGCATAAATCTTTAATCTATAAGATCCACATGATTGGCCACTCTGCATTATCCAAAACCGGGAGTGGAAGAGGGCTCAGAGATCTAAATTTTGTTATGCTTAGTGGTGTATTGTAAAATTTGTCATTAAAAAAACCCCATCCTTGGCCAATGACCTATTAGAGGTCGCTTTGTACAACTGCTCACCAATAGAGTTGTGAATGGCATCAAAGATTCCAAGTATGCTTTCAATAGATTGCCAGTCTTCAAGGTTTGATGGAAATATATCTACAACCCTAAATAAACTTCAATAAATTCTATGAAATTTGTTACAGTTTGGTCTATGACGTGCCACATCAATAGACCAGTTTTGCAAATGCAATTATGAGTGCATATACGCATGTTGTATAAGCACCTCCTTGATTTTTTTTCATGATCCTTTGACCTTAAAATCCTTCAAACTTGCCCCTTATAGAGGTGATAATGAATTCAATTCCACGTCATCTTCTCTTCCTTGTCTACAATATAACCCAACTACCAATAGAGACAGTAGTAGGAATCCACCTATTGTTGTCAATATCAAAATTGTTGTAGATTGTGATTACTCTGATAGAAGAGGAGAGATGCCAAGGAGGTGAGGCCTCCATTGACATAGAAGATGAAGCAGAAGAAGACGTTGAGTGAAAAGAGAGAATAGAATAGAAAATATTGTGCAAAAATGAAGGGATAACATGCACTTTGCCGAACTATTTGAGCTTTTTGGAAAAAAGGGAGAGATACTATATTGGAGCCAAAACGTTTGGGTGTATTATTCAAGAATTTCAAGAAAATGACTGTGATACTGCAAGGTTGTGCAGGAGTGACAAGAAATGTCTCCATCTACTATCTTTAATTGTGCCAATACCTCTTGTTTCTTATGCCTCCACGAATTTATGCTCCAAAAGTACTTTAAAATGCTTCTTTTCAAAAATCTATAAAAACAAGATAAAAGACTTCAAATTTGGAAAAACCCTATTGTGTCATAATGGTAGCTCTCCTCCTATTGGTTGAGAGGATTTCTCTCTCTAAAACTAAAAGGCCCAAACTTGAGTCCAAATCTCGCCTAATGTAAGGTGTCTAGCACACTACATAAACATAACACAAGCTCCTCCTCGGCTAATTATCGTGGTCTGCAATTATAAGTATACTACTTTGTTAGAGATTTGGCCCACTGGTCCTGGTCTTTTTGTGCATATCGTAACACTTACCCCAGTTAGCCTCATTATTCAACCGTTGTTAACCTCATATCTAGACAACTTGAGTTTCCACACATACTCAGCCAATAAGAAGATGAATACTATGCATCGTGTGTGTAGAATAATGCTTGCATGCATAAAGTGAAGGAAAGGTGCACAAGTATTATTAATGAAGAAACCAATGTGTGTATGATGTAAACAATCTTTCAATGTTTTTTCATGAATATCCTCTAACGATATGCCATGTTGTTACACAAACTCGCAAGCACACTGAATATCCTAACTCATGCTATCTTTGAGTAAACAAATAACACAAGATCATTCTATATATGATGAGCATTCGAATTTGATTAGTTTTAGTAATCTTTATTAGAATTTTAACCACTTGGTACACTTATAATACAACGGATGGCATCGAGGCCAACTCTATGCCAATACTAAATCACTATATTTGGACATAAAAACCCTTGTTTTTTAATATTTTGAGAATGAATGTGGGATGTTTTTATATTTTTTGATTTCTTAAATCATTCTTGGCATACTACTAATTATTTGTATTTTTAACTATTTTTATTATTTATAATTTTTATTATGTATTTCATAATAAATTAAAAAACTAGTGAACAACAAATGTAAAGTAGTGAAAAATAAGTTCAAGTCTTCCTTTATCTATCACTAAAATAAATTTTTATTTAAATTTTATTTGCTATGAAAATTAGAGCACTTACGCTTAGATCGTTTATGCATTGTAACACGTATGAGATGCTATGTGGAATCCAAGGCTGCTAACACTTGAGATAGCCATTAATACGCTTGGGAAAACCTCCATGTCAATCACTTGCTATTTTACACTTTCATATTTATCAACAACCTTTCGAAAGATCAAGTCGCAAGCACCCTATCAATCTCTCTTTTACTATAATATCTAGTGACATTGGGATCATTTCTCCATCTACAAACATGCTGTCTCATTCTTTTCTCTCACCATTCTTTCACTCCATCATTATATAAGGGCAAGCACCTCAAGCGGATTATTTTTGGCATATGTATCAACCTTAGTTTGTGTATGGTGACTTTTCATATCTTAGGAAGTAAAAATGAACGTTTGGCTTTTCAGTTGAGCAACCATATATAGTTGTGTAAGATGGATGCAAGGGGCGGAAGTTACGTAAGGCTATGGCCTAATTCTGATATGACAGATGCAGTCTACAATTTGATATTGCCCTTATGGTCATACTCTCTAGATTTCCAAAGCCTTTCTATAATGTTGTCCAAATCCTCTTCTACAAAATTTCTACTTAGCCAATATACATTTGTCCTTTGTAAATGTGCTATTTTGAAATAAGGGTATAAACCATGATAGGCATATTCTTCTTGAGATCCTTCTAGCCATCATAAACTTTTGGATATCGTGAGATATTTTGAGTTTAAAACTCTACACCATTTCCTTGTCAAGTCTCTCCCAATTTCGAGATGAAAGACTTGGCAATGGAAAATCCTTGATATGTCCATATGTACACGCTCTAGAGGGAACCACACACTATGCATAATATATAAAAACCCTACTCTCACTATGAGATTTGAAGCAAACCACCAAAATTGCAAGGATTTGTCGAATCTCTAGTAGACTTTTGTGAGCCTAAGGAAGAATGGACTAGTATTAGTGACTATGAGGATCTATGCAAGATGCCCCAATCCCATCATGGTATCCATCTATGACGCATTACCTATCCACATGTAACCTAATAGAAACTCTTTCTAAGTCCGAAAAGAGAAAGATTAAGCAACATGCACGGTAGTTTTCATTAATAGCTAGTGTCTTATATAGAAAGGACATGGATGAGGTTTATGGCCGTTGTATGGTGCTTGATGAAGTACCATTCATTTTAGAGAAATGCCATGATTCAACATAGGGAGTCATTTCACTGGACAGTTATTGCCTAAAGGACTTTACATGCTGGATATTGGTGGCCAATGATTTTTCAAGATGCTTTTGACTTTGTAAAGTGTTGCGATATCTATCAGAGGCACGATGATAGGAAAAATTGTAAGCAAACACTTAATTCAATTCTAGTGACCTTACCCTTTGAAAAGTGGGGCATTGATTTTCTTAGGCATGTGCATCCTTCGTCTACAACGTGGAAGCATTATATCATCGTTGCAACTAACTCTTGAATAGATTAGTTTCATTCTTGAATAAATTGTTTGCTATTTTGATCCACCCAAAGAGCTGGTGTCTAACAATGGGACACATTTCTTGAATAAGTTTATAGAAGCTTTCACAGAATATCTAAAAACTAAGCACAATAAAACTACACCTTTAGCCCCCAAGTGAATGGATAGGTAGAGAGCACCAACATGTAACTTGTGGGGATTTTATCCAAGAGTGTATCAGAGGGCAAGCAGGATTGAGATAAGAAACTTTAGGTGGCTATTTGGGCTTATAACACGGCGTTCAAAACAACGACAAGCCATATCCCATTTAAGTTAGTAAATGGGAGAGAGTGTGTCTTGCCCTTGGAGATTGAGTTACCTACACTATAAGATTTGCTTTAAATCATTCTTTAGGTGAGACATAAGCATTGCAAGAGGGGTTTACTTCTTTAGCATATCTTGATGAAATCTGATTGCAGACTTTGTTGCATTAGGAGGTAAGGAAGAAGTGGATAAAAGTGCTATACAATTTGCGAGCCAAGAAATATAAATTTGCTAAGGGTCAATTGGTCATGTACTATGATGCATGTTGTGAGCTATTCCTTGGAAAGTTAGAACGCAAGTGGGATGTGCCTTATAAAATTGTTTATATAGGGAGGAATGACTCTACAACCATTTTAGTATATTTACAAGGGGTAGAGTTTAAGACTAAAGTGAACTTCAATAAGTTGAAGCCCTATTATGTGTAGGGTCTGACATTGGACTTGGCGCCTATGTAGGTCTTCTAAGATCCACCGACTTAAACTTGTAGAGTGTACCAAGGCTATGGATGGGAAAAGTCATTCCTTATCTTGAGCATCCATACTTAGAGTAATGGTACCACCAAGGCAGAGTCATTTGGTAGAGTAAGGATTATCACATTACTGAGTGGCTATATGGATCTTTCATGTGGGACATTAAGGTTTATTGCCACCATTGTGGTTACATTCTTTCTAGTATCCTCGTTAAGTGTAAGGAATGAGGGATTGTACATGTCTCATAGATCCCCTTTCTCGGTTGTTGGACTTTGATTACCATAAGTATGAGTAGGTTGATCTCTATGGCATGGCACATCAATGAAGCCTTGGTCTATACATTGTATTTTGATGGAGCTTCTCGAGGGCCCATCAAGCACGCGAGTGTAGGGGTTGTCATTAAATATCCCCATCGTAGAGTGGTTAAGAAAATGGGAGTTTATTGTGGCACTGCGCTCACTAATAATATGGTAGAACATAACGATTTACTCATGGGGCTAAATTTAGCTAGACGTGGTCATATTTGTCGTTTATGGTAAAAGGCAACCTGCAGTTGGTGATTAACCAGTTGAATGGGAACTATAGTGTGAGGGACCCCATTCTACGAATGTACTATCGTGCAGCCATGGACATGGTAGAGATCTTTGGGTCAGTGACTTGTTACCTGGTTGCCCACCATCAGTGGAACCGCTTTGCAAATTCCTTGGCTAATTATGCCTTTGTTGAAGATGTATTTCTTAACTATGGTCTTGAGAGTCTTCTAGAAAATTTTATTGATATATTTCATTGGGCCAAGGGGGCCAATTTCCTTTCCTTGGTGTGGATGCCTTGATTGCTAGCTTCTTATTAGAAGGTGCTCATAGGATGATCTTGGGTGCATTCTTGTCAATTTGATGGTTTTTTTCAACATCAACAAAGTCAACTTGAATTACATTTAAGAGCTCAAGAGGGGGTATGTTTTCTTTTTCAATGCAATCTTCTCAATACTATATCCTTCTTTATAAGGATATCTATAGGAGAATTCTAGGGTACAATAATCTTACAATAACTTGAATTTGAGCTAGAGGTCTAAACCAATCACAGCCAGTTGTTTCTCTATTAATTCAACAATCGGCTACTAGATTCCCTAAAGGTCATGCTATTCTAGATCCCCACATCATAACAAGGCTCCAACTATGCAAGGAACTGCACCAGTTTGAGCCCTAGTGGCATAAGGTGCTTCCTGACTTTACGGAGTTGACCATCCAAACGCGCATGGGGTGGAGCCTACTAGTGCCACCATTTCATTAACATAAAAAAGAAGCAAACGTCTTGCAATTACTAGTGTTGACCATTCACCTAAATACAATGTTCATTTTTATTAGTCAGATACACATGTACTAAATAAATTAAAGACCCACTTTAAAAATACGTTCATATAAATGAACTCTCCTCAATAGACTCACACAGAGAGATTCCAATATGACTAAAGAACTCTTCTTAATATATAAAAGAAAAGGTGCATTACAAAGTTTGCAACACATGCATAAGTAAAGGGAAATATGGGCATAAGCCCATTTAGAGCTCCAGGATCTAGTTTTGTGCATGTTTATTGGCTCAAAAGCATATGGCTATAAAGATGATGAGTTTTATGTGTCCTAAACCTAACTGGGAACAAGCTACATGGTTTTAGATTGTCACCAAGGGATTGGATAAAGGCTTCTTGCTCCTTAGGAATGATGTCCTCATGCTCCTCACATTGTTCTCCTTATGTATCTCCTAGGCAATGGCTTCCTCATGCTCCAAGGCAATGTCCTTAAGGGATGCAATAATAACCTCTTGCTCCTAGATAGTGGCCTCCTCATCATCCTAGCATGCTTTATGGACAGTGGTTCCCTCTCTTGCTTTAGTGTGATAACCACTTCAGCCTCTTTATTATCATTTGGATCATTGGAGTGACAAAGTCAATTAAAATAATTTAACCCTAAACTAGTGGAAAGATACCTTGCTTGCTAATCCTTTTCTAGTTGTACAACTTCGTTTACACCTTTTTTTTTTTTTTTGGGAGATGGTGATATCTTGAACTTGGAAAAAATCCTCATGGATAATCTCAATGGTAGCTTGACTTGAGTCACAATTAAATTACATGTAAATTAGTATGCTAGATTTAAATCTATTACGTAAAGCTAGCATGGGAATTTGAATTGCCCACCTTCACAGTGTGTTGCCCCTCATGGAAGAGGAGGTCTACTTGACAACTTAAATTGGGTAGCTTTTATTACTACAATCAGAGCTTAAAAATTGTATTTGGCTAATGAGGGCTTTCTTCTTGCACTCCTCTTCATCATATGAGCCTTCCTATCCTCCGGATTATTCAAATCAAGGCTTGTTTCACCTCCTTTCTCTCATGTGTCCTTATTATTAGGATTGACCTTTGTAGGGGTAGCTATCGACTCCTTAAGCTTTGCAAATGAGCCTTGTATAGACCCATACACAACTATAGTTGCTGATATATTAGTTTCTTTAGGAAAGCTAATTAGTACCAATAAAATAGTACTAATATTACTAACTGCTAAACAATAATGTCATAGTACCATACAAGATGGTACTAAGGCCTTAAATGTTACCCATGTAGTGGTGATATGTTCTAAATATGGTTAAGTTAATGATGACATAGTGCTAAAGTATGAAAGTGCCTTCTTCTTGAGTACTACTTAGAACTGTCAACTAGATACTACAAACGTAGAACTAATTATTGCTTAGAACGTAATGGCCATAGTACTAAAGAGATGAATATTTTGAGGGAAGATGCCCCATCTATAGGCATTTGGGTGTATGAATCTAATGAAAAAAATAAGAGAGGACTATTTTCCATGGTATTAACCTCCCTTACTTGAAGCAAATACCACTTTTGTTGCATGAGTGGGCCACACATAATGTGGAGTTGGAGAAGCGATGCAATGCACACAACATGTGTATATGTGTGCATGCAAGGCATAAACACAATGTCGAAAGTGTCCAACTAGAAGCCTAGGCCACAAAACACATAGATGCATAGAAGATACCAAAATTGGTGAGAAAGAAGAATCTTCAAGAATCTCCCTAATGCATGCCATTATTCCATTTTCTACCAAATTGCCCTTCCCCCAAATTGTCTCATTAGAAGGGTAACAAAGTCCAATAACAAATCATTATGAGCCAACTAGCTCTTCTTTGCTATTATCTCTATCAAAGTAAAAGGTTCAATTAATCACCTTTATCTTCATCATTGGTTGTAAATTTTATCTACCCTCCTACATTTAACACGTGCCCTTAACTTGGATGGGCAAACAAGTTGTAGAGTTTCCTACTAGATTATTGCCTATCAACAATGTGCCCTCATTCGCAGAGAGAGAAGGGCAACCACCTTCCTTCAAGTTTATATCACATGGGTATCAAAGAGACAAGAGAGTTGGGATCAACAATGGCACACTTTCAGAAAAGATCTCAATCAACTATGTATCCATGGCCATACTAAATGTTATAGTTTCCACTATATACTAACACTCATATAACCATAAATTGAACAAAGTAGCAAGAAAATTGAGATGACACAAGGAAAATTTGAGAAAACAAGAGATGGAGCATGCCACGACATTGTGTATAGTCTCCCCGTATGCATAGTAAACACCTCCCTTGTGCATGTATTCAATATATTACAAAATATTTTATGCTCAAAATAGGGTATCACACAACAATGGTACCCAACATATTACTTGTGCACACCAAAGCCCTCCCTTAATAATAATGAAAATCATGAAATATTCATCTCTCTAACCACCAATGATTTGCTCATCAAAGACATGAAATATATTAAATTCTCAGTGGTTTGCTTAGCACAATTCAATATATGCTACATGCTTATACATGTAATGGGTCACTATTATGTGGCAAATAATTAGAACAAAAGTTCACAATATAAATCCAATAACTAAATCCACTTAGTTTCAATCAAATGAAACTAAATTGCTTGTTAGAAAATCAGGGCATTGAAGGATATTAGAACATGCCAACGATCAAAGAAATATGCACAATCATTGATAAAATAAGATATAAGAATAAACAAGTTAAAAGAAACTCTCATAGCAAAAGCCATTGTGTTTGGCCTGATGGTTAGTGTTACAAGCTATACAAATAAGGCCACAAGTTTAAAAAGGGCCTTTGTAAGCTAATATTTTTCTATTATTGTTCAAAAAGTCCTAATGCACGTCTTTTTTTATGTGGCCCCCAACCTAGATAGCTTTTTTTAATCCTCTTTTAAAGGTATTAAAAGATTGGATTCTAAACTTATTCTAGAAAATACTTGTTTGGGGAGAAATTGAGAACTTTTGAAACCAAGACAAATAAAAAACTTCGAGGAGGTTGGACGTCATGACATAAATTTTAGTGTCGAGAATATTAATCATTAGACCACAAACAATACAATCGGTAAAAAGTTGGTTTGAACTTTATATTCTTATACTTTTATTAAGCTTATATATTCTTATACTTTTGTTTTCGTGAGGGTTATGTTAATGGTCCTAGTTCATCCTTGCATCTTAGGAGCCGTTTCCTTGAAGGAGTTTTCTGGATGTTTTGAGGGGTTTTTATAAAAAACTAGAAACCAATCCTGGGCACATGGGAAAGCTTTTGCTTTTTGGGAAGAAACTAGGGAGCTATTCCCTTGGGGGTTTTTCACAACTCAGAGGGGGGGGGGGGGGGGGGGTTGGTTTCAATGATCTTCCAAGAAAACTAGAAACCGGTCCATGTGACACCAGTTTTTAGTTTGGTCACATGGATCGGTTTTTGGTTTTCTTACAAAACAAAGGTTATCATTGGTTGTTGTTAAATGCATGATTTTCTAATAAAAAACGAATTTGTTGTGATAGTGCACAAAAGGTAGATGGGGCTAGGATGACTTTTGCAATTAAAAAATGCATTTGCAAACCATCTCATCTAACCCTAAACTTAATTTGAAAACAAAAAATGGGCAAAAAACTAGTTTTTGATTTTCACCCTCATGCAAACAGCTCCCTATCCTTTTGCACAAGGCCAATATTGTAGTTAATTGGTGTAATTTGAGGGTTCACACTTGGCTTTCAATCAGGTCTCCACGATTTTAGAAATAGAGCTGATGATTTCAAACTTTGTCAATTTTGGCTAACCGTGTCGTCTTCAAATTCCTATAAGCAGTTTCCTCATCTTGCAAGACTGGTTGGAGTTTCCTTGACCTATTGTGGGCTATTTCCTCGCTTCGAACAAGGCCTTAATCTATTGAAAAGTGAGATTGGCTAAGTTAGTGCAACGTGTAAGCATTGTTTGGTGGTGCAAAATTCTTAGCTAGCATAGTGTCTGTGCAAAAGGCCTCTTGTTTGTGAGATTGGAACATTTTGACGAGCATTTACAATTTATGCAAGAAAAAAAAAGTGTGGATCCTTGAAAACACACAGCCGCCCCCCTTCCTAACCCCCCTTCCCGCCCGCCGGCCTGCCGTGGAAGTGCTCGTGAGACCTTTTCCTTTCTTCGTGGGTGTCTTAAGATAATACTAATTCTATAATGGAAGATAGTGTTGATTCTTGAGGGCACCTTTCCCTTAGTGGGTGGATGTCATACATATACCCACCCCACACATGAATCATGATTTATGTGTACAACCGCCTTAGTCTGCCACACCCCGGTCCCCCTTGCTACTTACCACGTGGGCTTTCATGATAATGCCAATGCTGTAAGAAGATACCCATGCCATTGTATAGTAGTGCGATACGCGTATCTATTTAGCTGTCCCGGCGCTGAGAAGCGACGGGACAACTCTGGCCCACCTTTCGTTGCGATGAGTCCCTTCTCTTTTTCTCTCGTTTCCCTGCTGCCCCACACAGCCGAGCGATGGAGACTCCCTTCAGGTAAGCAAGCCCTCCTCAGCTTTTCACGGGGAAATCTGCGTGGCTCTTCGCTGACGGCGACTTGATGCTCCTCTCTCTTTTTGTGCGCCTGTGCCTGGGCCGTGCCTGCTCGGCCCCCCTCCAGGTTTTTACCTTCAGACTCTTCCCTAGAGAGACTCTCCGCCTGCGCGCGAGAGAGAAAGGGACACGGATACAGAGACTCGGGGAGCGATGGAGATAAAGGGAGGCATGCTCAGAGGCTCTGGTGGAGAAGGGACGCACATGCCGGCGCTGGCGGAGGAAGAAGCCGACCGTCACAACAGCAGCCGCCCCGACATTCTGATCCCACGGCTGCCGGATTCGTCCAGCCTCATCAAGACAGGTGCTCCTGCCATTAGCCATGTCTCGCCAGGCGCAGTCCGTCGCATCGAGAACAGCACCAGTCGCCAGGTGACCTTTTCCAAACGCCGCACTGGTCTGTTCAAGAAAGCCTACGAGCTCTCCGTTCTCTGTGAAGCACAGGTGGCAGTCATCATCTTCTCCTCCACCAACAGGATGTATGAGTATGCGAGCTCGAGGTATTGAACCCTTCTCACAGCACATGCGCATCTCATCATGCAATTTAGGCAATTTAGGTATTGAACCCTTCACACAGCTGCAGCCTGCTGCGACCGTGGTGTAATTTAGGCAACATGCATGCTTTGTTCATTGTGTGTACTGAATTTTGGGGGTTTTAGCATGCTGGACATTCTGGAACGTTATCGGCAGTGCGATGCTATGGACCTTCCTTCGACCAACCGTCTGCTGCTGCAAGACGGAGAGGTACGGCCATTCTCCTTTGGGAGAGGCCCATTCAATTTTCCCCGTTTCTCTTATGAAGTGAAGCATACTTGTTTTAACCTTAGAATGCGCCCACGTGTTTATTGTGTCTCAATGCGCTGAATTTCTAATTCCTCCTGACGAGAGCGAGTTAACGCCTAAGGACTTGCCAAGTACGCAGTTTTACTTGTACATCTTGCCATTATTACGAACTTTTGTGCATACGATGCGAAATTTATGAATCGGCTGAGGCTGCATTTCTGCAAAATTACAGTTGAAATATGTATAGTTCAAAAAGAAGACAAATGTGAGCCTAATTTATACGATCTTATGGGGTTCCCTACATGTTTGTCCTCATCGTCAATGTACGACGACCATTTTCTGTGTTTATGATCCAAATTGGTTGAACAATTACAGAGGAAGTGAAT
Organism: Lygodium microphyllum; assembly: GCF_053477565.2. NCBI lineage: Eukaryota > Viridiplantae > Streptophyta > Polypodiopsida > Schizaeales > Lygodiaceae > Lygodium > Lygodium microphyllum. Next base: position 24,412,159 of record NC_141143.1, on the reverse strand, counting down.
ATCTCCACATGATACTCGTTGCAGCGATAAATGATCGCGTCTACGGTGATTAAAAGGTCAGCTAGTTTTCAAGTGTTGCTTGCACCACGAACAATCCCAGCCTATTCATCTCTAAGGAATGGAGGGTCGTCCTAAGTCTTCTATAAAAGGTGCACTACCCTTAACCAACCATGGAGGTAATTTGCAGAAGGGAGTGGGAAATGTGGATTTGTAGATTGAAAACTTAATGCTAGTGTTATCATGGTATGGTCCATCTAAAGTTAACATTTTTGAAATGCTAGTGTCATCATAGTACGACCTATCTAAAATTTAACCTTTTTGAGGTAAGTCGTATGAGGGAAAGAGATTGTGGATTTGCAGATTTGAAACTTAAATTCCTTTCGAGGCAATTCAAGGAATTTTAAGCTTCAAAAAGGAAAGGGATTGTGGTTTTGCATATTGCTAGTGGCACTATAAACATATGAATTTAGTAAGAGTCAACATAGCATTCAAAACATGTCAATTCTTATGCATGTTATTTTTATACATGTTTTGCTAATGACGATCCATAAAACAATTCATCTATCTTCATAATTTTGGCATGTATCAACATAGCATTCAAAACGTTATGATTATACATGTGATGAAACATGTTATTTTCATACATGTTATGCCAATGACGATCCATAAAACAATTCATCTTCATAAACTTGGCGACGTGTATCAAAATAGCATTCGAAACATTATTATTATACATGTGATAAAACATATTATTTTTGTACATGTTAATGCCATTTTTATACATGTTATGCCAATCACAACCATAAAGTAGCTCATTTTCATAAATTTAGCATGTATCAACATAGCATCCGAAACGTGGCATTCTTAGTGTCATTCTTATGCATGTTACGATTATACATGTGATGAAACATTTTATTTTTATACATGTTATGTCAATGACGACCCATAAAACAACTCATCTTCATAATTTTAGCATGTATTAACATAGCATTTAAAACATGTTATTCTTATACATGTTATGATTATACATGTGATGAGACATGTTGTTTTTATTTTTATACATATTATGCCATGACGACCCATAAAACAACTCATCTTCATAATTTTAGCATGTATTAACATAGCATTTAAAACATGTTATTCTTATACATGTGGTGAGACATGTTATTTTTATTTTTATACACATTATGCCAATGATGACCCATAAAACAGCTCATGTTCATAAATTTAGCATGTATTAACATAGCATTCAAAACATGTCATTTTTATACATGTTATGCTTAAACAATTGATAAACAGTTCATGTTTCAATAATCTAGCTTATAAGGCTTGTTTCATATACCTAACATGAAGAATGAATCTTAGGCTAGTTTCTTTTACATGTTAATGCTTAAACAATCCATAAACAGCTTATGTATGAAACATGAAGAATGAATCTTAGGCTAGTTTCTTATACATGTTATGCTTAAACGATCCATAAACAGCCTATGTTTCTAAATATAGCATGCAAAGGCTAGTTTCATAAAATCTGATACGAAGAATGAACGTTATAGGCTAGCAGCATGTGAAGGCTAGTTTCATAAATCTAATAAGAAGAATGAATGTTATAGGCTACTTTCATAATTTTGATATGAAGAATGTGATTCGTGTGGAATAGTTATGGAGCATATTTGCAACATGTCATTGTTATATATATTATGGCTATGACAATCCATAATGAGCTCGCGTTTCATAAGTTTAGCACGTTAAAAACTAATATCTAATATGAAGGATAAATGTGATTCATATGGAATACGGAGTAATTATGGAGTGTATCTTGCAAAGAACTTGGTATTCATAGGTCCATGGGATTTGAATTTTAGATAAGAGTTTCCATTGATTTGGAAAGAGATGAGAAAAAGCATTGGTGGAGGTCTCTTAGTATTTGTGATCTCTTAGTATTTGTGATGATGGTGGAGGCCCTTAGTATTTGTGGTGATAGTTCAAGAGTTTGGGGAAGAGAGGAGCATACTTAGAGCCTACTAGAGGCTCTATAGTATATGTGGTGAGTTCTTCCCTTGGTAATCTTGGTTGTGCCCCCTAAACCATAATAATGTCACAACCACAGATCTCGAACGCCAGTGATGGCATAACCACAAATCTTTCAACCTTGAATTTTGAACTTTGTGGTGATGGTGGAGGCCCTTAGTATTTGTGGTGATAGTTCAAGAGTCTGGGGAAGAGATGAGCATACTTAGAGCCTACTAGAGGCTCTATAGTATATGTGATGACAATTGGGGTGTTGAGCTCTTCCCTTGGTAATTTTGGTTGTCCCCCCTAAACCATAATCATGCCACAACCATAGATGTTGAACCCTAGTGATGGCACAACCGCAAATCTTGAACCTTGAATTTTGAACTTTGTGATGATGATGGAGGCCCTTAGTATTTGTGGTGATAGTTCAAGAGTTTGGGGAAGAGATGAGCATACGTAGAGCCTACTAGTGGCTCTATAGTATATGTGGTGATGGCTAGCGGCTCTATAGTATATGTGGTGACCATTGGGGTGTTGAGCTCTTCCTTGGTAATTTTGGTTGTGTCCCCTAAACCATAATGGTGCCACAACCGCAGATCTCGAACCCTAGTGATGGCACAACCACAAATCTTGAACCGTGAATTTTGAACTTTGTGTTGCATTGTCTTAATTTTTGTTTTTCTTATGTTAGTAGACTTTTGCATGAAACAGAAAGTGGCGAGAAGCATAAGGTATGGACAGTAAGATTCCATAGAGAGAGCATAAAGCATGCACGATGAGATTCACCTTGCTTCACAAAGAGATTTATCTTACTTAGAGATGAGCATAAGGTAGGGACAATGACATTCACCTTGCTTCCAAAAAGATAGCTTAAAGCATGCAGAATAAGATTCCCAATAGTAGGGTGAAGGAACCAATGTTTTGTCACATGATTAAATGGTTGACTAGCACAATAATTTTGAAGCCTCGCGCTACAAGAGATTCAAATCTTACTAAGATCAAGTGCGCTGTGATGATTCTTGTGCTGCAAGAGATTCAAATGTTGTTAAGATCAAATGCATTGTGGTGATTTAAAAATGGTGGCCACAAAGAGACAAATAACATGTTTTCCCTTGAGTCATGTGAGACCTTGTAAGAACCTTTTGCAAGCCATTTGAAGTGTGCTACATTGTGAAAACATGAGATATGTTGTAAGAACCTTTTGCATGCCATTTGAATTGTGCTACATTGTTTGCTTTTAAGCAAAAACACCTTTTGCAAGTGATTTGAACCATGGTACATTGTTCTTTTGAGCAAAAAGGCCTTTCATGCGTGCATGATTGTCTTCCCTCTTTGATAAATTTTAGTAACATTACTAGGTTTCTACAATAAGTTTTAGTAATGATAAATTTTAGTACTATTACTAAACGTCTCACTAGTCCCTTCCTCAAGGCTCACAAAAGGCCTTTGGTCTACTGTATAGTGTCTCCAACATGTGCAAGAGAATTGTCTTCTACCCCTCCCCTTGCCAAATTTGTGAATAAGCTTTAAGCGAAAATGCCTTTCATATGTGTTTTGCAAGTGATTTGAATTGTGCTACATTGTTCTTTTGAGCAAAAATGCCTTTCATATGTGTATGATTGATCCTTTGATAAATTTTAGTAACATTACTAGGCCTCTACGATAATTTTTAGTAACCTTACTACAAAGCCTCTCTAATTCCTCTACAATAAATTTTAGCAACTCCGGAGTACTCATAACTTCTACATACTAGCCTCCATCTAGCATCTATTGGGAATCACCTTCAAAGCTTGTAAGAAAGCATGGTTGGATAGAGCCTTGAACCACCGCTCGTGTGAGATTAATATTAAACAATTTTTACTTCTCTCATTTTCTCTCGTATATTCATATTATCTTTTGTTGTCATGCTTTCTTTAATAGAATTCTAGACAACAAATTTAGAAAAAGTAGAACTAGCTCTCGTAGTAGTAAAGACTAGGAATGATATTGATCAATGGTAATGGCCTCAACAGTTGCGAAGGAAGCATCAACATGGTAACTGGTTGTACAATCATGGAAGGCAAACTTGATGGGACCAACTATATCTTGTGGAAGTTCAAGATCGTCATTATCTTGGGACCATATGAACTTAAAAGAAAATTGACTAATGGAAAGTTTGGCTCACTCTATTGCCTTCCAATGGAGTTCTTAACTTTTGATTTAAAATTGAGAAATTGGCACAAACTATGCTAACATGATACTAAATGTTAAGGAATCAAATCTTATCCTTCAAAAGGTGGACTTCCTAGTTTTCTTTGCAAGATTCCTAAACCTATGATTGTCGCATTCTTAGTTGAGTTCTTAGACCGTTAGCTTCCTCTCATATTTTTTCCATTTCATTATCAGCTCCTTTTGCACTTCCTTTGTTGCAAACGATAAAATGGAGAAGTCTCAAGATTCCTCTCCCAAGCTTGTGTGAAAGTAGACCTAGGCTTTCCTTTAGTAGAAGTAATAAAACAATCAAATAATGTTGAAGATCTTGCCAAACAGCCCAAGTCTACAATGCTTACAAGAAGTAAAGAGAGCATTAGAGAAACTAAAGAAAAGATTAAATTGTATCGACAAGCACTATAGTTGATTTTTCTCAAAGCCAATGAATAGTAAGAGAGAGGTAACACTAGGCATCAAGAGAATTATAACATTCATACAAGCTTCATACAAGTGGACAATGACAAAATCTATGAAAGAGATGTGTCCCCAATAGGAGGAGAAGGCCCTTATAGCCTTATGAGAGTCAAAAGGAAGGATAGGATCTTTTAGGCTTTGTAAGCACTGATGGCCAATTGGAGATCTATCTTTGAAAAGCTCCTTTAAGAGGTGATGTAGATATCTACCCCATTGATAGATTTATGCATTATAAAACCATACGAGAGAAAAGTGTAGATAAAAATCTTAGTAGATCAATTATTGGAAGCAAATAATTTTGTGGCATCAAATCTAATCTCCTTATCTAGCTAAGATAGACGTGGCTTTCCTAGTTCTATCATGTTTTTTCCTCTTCAAAATGATTCCTAAGGACGACTCTAGTACTTTCATTGAGAGCATGATATTATAAGAGATTCTTCCATTATTTGTCAAGATCACAAGTGTCTCAATTTTTGAGATTGGTAAGTTCTAATGAAGGATGGATAGGGGATATCCACAAGTGTCTCACATGCTACTCAGACACATGGTTTTAGGCCACACTACTCCACTAGGCCTTTTATCAAGGCATTGCTCTTAATCCCTTGATGAAGGTTTTCCATGAACCTAGCATGTTTAGCGTGTCGTAGTTGGGATGTAGCTCAAATTATTGTTGCTATAGTGTGGTAAAGAAAATCTTCTTATCAAACTTGGATTCTCTAACAGGTTTGATGTGTGATTGTTTCCTTCCCATCTCTAAAGAGACAAAAAATTATCCATACCTAAGAATATTGTATTATAGGACAAAATCAAGGTTTATACTTTTGTGTGGCAAGGATTTTGAAGCTTAGTTAGCATAATATGTAGAAACGTTAAATGTTCACAATGTTGCCTCTATGAGGGTGGTGCTACATATTTTCCTAAAGGAATGGACTTTACTTGTATGAAGGTTAGAACTCTTTTGAGGGTGCAATGCATTATGCCATATATGTTTCTAGAGGAATATGGATCTTTCAAAAAGTCCATCTTTCTTCCTAATGAAGGTAGTAGTAACCACCCTCAACAAATTCCAAAGATTCCTTATGAATGCATCCTTGGTCACTAAACAAGGCTAGCTTTATGGTGATATCATCAATAAATCATACACTCCTGATTGAATCCCTAAGTAGTTTCCACATACATCTAATTTTTTGATATCTTAGAATAAATTTAGTGCATTTTCTTCTTCCCTTTTGCAAAGTGGACAGCGTGGGGATATATAGATTGTCTTACTAAGTCTATCCTTAGTTGAAAATTTGTTTATCACTACTTTCCAAAGTACTAGGTTTAGCTTATGAGGGTGAGTACCCTTCAAAAGTATAGTGATTTTTCTCCTCCAAGCTTTATACGTAGAGCGGGGAGCAATTCGCACCAAAACACTCAAGCTCTTTGCATGATTCCATGTCTCTTCTCATAGATTTTTTTTTTGTTTTTCACTTCTACAACATAGCTTCCATAGAAGCATTGAAGACCTCAATGATATTATCTAGATTCTAGTTACAATAGGCTATTCAAATTTTTTCTCACCCATCCAAACCATTGGGCTTCATTAGTCACCAATCAATAAACGAGTGGCTATCTTCTTAGTTACCAAAGCCCTTGTTTTTGAGCATTTCAAATATCATGCCACCATAGAATGCCTTTAGAACAGATCTTACCAAAACTTGTCTTTGAGCATCCCAAATATCTTGCCACCACCTTTACAATTGATCTTCTTAGGCATTTCCAAGTTCTCCTCAAAGGGTGATAGGGGGGATCCTATGCATAAGACTATATTAGGGACACACCCCTCTCATCTTTTGTCTTTTCATTATCAACCCCTTTCACAAGCTCCTTTGCCATAAACTATGGAATGGAGAAGTCTCCTCAAACAAGCTCTCCATAAAGCTTGTGTGAAAGTAGACCTAGACTTGCCCTTAATAGAAGGAGTAAGACAATCAAATAAAGTTGAAGATCTTTACAAACAATCCAAGTCACTCTATGCTTACAAGAAGTAGAGAGAACATTAGAGGAACTAAAGAGAATATTAATTGAGTTTCCAAGTGGCAAGCACTATAGTTGAGTTTTCTCAAAGCACATGGATGGTAAGGATAGGATAGCATTAGGCATGAAAGCATCATTTTCACCTTCATACCAATGGAATCCATACCTCTAGAAGACCATATAGCAACCACCCTCAAAAGAGACAACATTGTGAACATTTATTATTTCTATATGCTATGTTAACAAAGCTTCAAAGGCCTTACCCATAAAATTGTAAATCTATTGATGACATAAATTCATGGCTTCCAATAAATGATCGACCTTACTTATAAAATTGTAAATCTATTGATGACATAAAATTCTTTGCTTTCAATAAATGATCTGGATTCTACTCCTAGTTCATTTCAAATTTTGCTCTTACATTTGATTGTTGCTTTTGCACCCATGTTTTACTTCGATTTCACTATTAGGAGAATGACCCAAAATACCCCAACCTTTTGGGAACTCCCAAAATATTGTTGACTAATATACCTACCTGATTTGGTCTAAATTCCAATAAACCCCCCCGTCCCCTTTCATTGAATTTCCCAAAGTGCGTAGTGATAGAAATATGAATTTTGGTATTGCATTGGTGAGATTAAAAAGTTTATCATTCATAGAGACATATATTACTATTCTTGAGCCCATTCATGATGCTTTTTGTCCAAGGCACGAAAGGGTCGATTCTTGGTGTAGAAAGGAATGGACTATGCAATTTTCACAATATAAATTTGTAAGGAACCAATCAAAATGGCCAAATTACCCAATTTTTTCTAATGAGGGAATATTCAAGAAGTTTTACCAAGAAACTGATATGGACTAAAAGTAAATTGTAGACTATTGCACAACTTTTTAATTTGCATTAGCTATAAGGAAATGGAAAAATCACATATGGTTTGTTGGGGGTAGGGTCCATTGGTGCATGAATCTCCATCCTATCCCAATATTATGATTTTCTACTTTCTTTTGTTGGACTACTCTGTAGAGGAACCCTTAATTTTCAAGGTTGGTGGTTAGATCTTATCCTATTATTGTTTGAATTGCTTTCATGTGGAACTACAATGTTTCTAATCATCGAGAACTTATGCCTTTGTGCAAAAGAAATGGAACAACTAAAAAATTTGAATAATCAAGTATTCATTGTTAATTGCTTGACAAATCATAAGTGGCTAGCTACCTTGGGATTGGGACACTTTTATGGATCACAAATTGGATGTGAATATTATATCCCATTGAGAATGGATAGGAATTTTTTGTACTAAATATGTTATCCATGAAAACAAAAAGTGAAAGGAGAGAATTTGGGGAGATGCAACTTGCTAATGGTAAAGTCATATTTTCATAGACTCTTGGATTAATGATTCATTTTAACCTGCTTGTTCCCCAAACTGTGAGCGAAAGGGAGGATTTAAAAATTGCCATTGAAGCTGCCCAAGCCATATGACTATATATATATATAGCCTATTTTCTCAAATTTTCTTGGAAAGAAGAAGATATGGAGTAGATGTAAATAACCATTTAGTCGTTGCTTTTTCCCCATAGGGACTTACACGTTGTCTACATACAAATCTTAACAAAATATCATTGTATATCAAAATATGTCAATGTATAAAAACAAAGATGGATGGTTGGTTGGAGATAAATAGGAAATTATTGAGATTCAAGTTGTACCCAACATGAATGGTAAATCCTTTTTTACTAATCTTAAAGCAAGTGTTGAATTGATAGATTGGTTCTTATTTACTTTTTGAATGTTGCCATAGCCTAAATTGAGATCTTTAGGTTTGAGACTCCTTTATCTTTCAATTCCGATATATACTTTGACAAAAAAGATTCAAGGGTATAACTTTGACAAAAAAATTCAAGGGTATATCTTTTAACATTTGAGGGGGATTTCAAAAATTTCTATAACTATTGGGACATCTTAGCTACTTCCTCTTTATTGTTTGAGTAAGGAGACCTTGTTTTTCCAACTTCTTACACGTAAACCAAACACCTAAGAAGACTTCTTCAGCATAAATATTTTAATAGTTGTGAGAAACATAGTCCATGTGTTCAATTTCATAGATGAATCCTGTCCTCATTAGCTTATCAATTTCTTCCTTGACGGCGTGGGCATGCTTCGGATTCATGGGATACGATCGCTGCTTTACCGATGTTGCATCAGGTGTCATGGATCTGTTGTGAGTAACCGCACTGGAGTCTACCCCCTTGAGCCCTTTTAGGGACTAAGTAAAGACGTCTACATACTCTCGCAAGAGAGTAATGAGACTTGCTTCATCTTGCTCAGCCAAGTCATTGACTATAAAGACAGGTCGTGGGATCTCCCTTCCCTGGCCACATCGACCTCCTTGACCTTGGCGGGTCCTTCAACCATGATTTTCACCAACAAGAAAGCTTATATGGTTGGTAGTTATTATACTTTTCGTTTTTATCTTTACCATCTTCCCCCATCACATAGAGTACTACTTTTGCTCAATATAATGAATCGATTTTTCACATTTCTTGATAATACATGTAGAGTTCTACTGCTATTTTCAAGCTTGGGGAGTTTTGGTGCTATTTCCTAGGTATGAGGAATCTTGTGCTTTGGTTGTTAGAGCTTCATTCTCTTTGGAAGTCATTTCCAGTAATTGGTTTGCTACCTCTAAGATCGGTACTAGATAAACAAAAGCTAGTATACCTTTGAGTTTTGTTTTCTTGTTTACATTCATTTCATCCGATGCTTTTTACTAACTTTCCTTCATTTTAAACACAAAAGAATACTGTGTTAATTGAATGTCAAGGCGTACATTGAGACTTGTACTAGAAGGGTGCTCAAACCCTTGAGTACAAACGCAACACATGGTCCCATTACAATGTTCATCTTAGTGAGACAAGCCAACAATAGCCATAATCAAATTTTTGCATTGTACAAGCCAGTCGAGCTAGCGGGCCTTGGCTTGGCAACTTTCCTTGATTTTACTTGCACTTCTTTCATAATACTTATGCTTTTACCTTTCACATTCACATATTGGAGAAGTCGTTGCTCTACACAGGTGCAAATCGATTATCGACAATTGTTTAGTTAGATGCTTTAGTGCATAAAAGCTACACTACTCTTTTTGATCTCACCTCCATACATTGTAATATCATAGGCAATATCGTAGCCAATTTTTCATCAAACCGAATCTTTGGCTTTTGTTAGTATGATTTGCTATGGCCAGTCAATTGATTTGTCTCGTAAGCCAATTTGCTCTCTCTCTCTCTCAAACAAAGCTACTCTCTAACGTAATAACTCATACAGACGTGGAGACACGAAGCTATCTACTTACAACAGCGTATCAAGCAATTGACTGATCTTCAAAGGTAACAATTTTGTTGGGCTGATGGTAATTTGTGGAGCTGATGATAATTTGTACTGTCTGTTTGACATCTTTATCTTACATTGTTTTGTTCATTATTCACAGCTACATGATGGGTGAGAATCTCTCCTCCTTATCGCTTTCCGATCTTCACATGGTTGAAACCACCCTGGGGGGTGCTCTAACCAGGATAACAGCACGAAAGGTAAATTCTTTCTACAAGCACACATATAGTTACCTTTGTGGAAGGCATTCGTGCTGTTACCCAGTTACAAAGAACGATTTGTATATGTCTTTCGTGTTGGAGATTAGTATCAAATAAGTCTCCTGTTAATCCAGTGTGTTGCTGCAGATGGAACTACTGCAAGGCGACAGTCAACAAACTATGCCCGAAAAGGTGCATTTTCTCTGCAGTTCCACTCAATGTTGAGAGGGAGGGACTAGATTTTTGCTAATCTAAGAGGTATTACCATGCAAGGCAAGAAAATTGATTGAGTTGTGAGAAATGAGCAGGCAAGTGTCAGAAGTGGATGCAACGATGGAAGCATGGGAAAGTCAGAATTGGGTGCAGCGATGGAAGCATGGGAAACTGCTGTAATAGACTGCTGAACACAAGAGAGAGAAAAGAGAAAAGAAAAACACTGCAAGAGAACTCAGAAGAAAAGAGATGCTTGGAAAATGGAATCCATATACCAAGACATGAGATAATACAGAAGCAATGTGAGTCACCAGTTGTGGGGGCACTAGCACCTGCTCCCTCTCCCCAAGAATTGTCAGGTGATGAATGAATGTGGAGGAGGGGTCCTGTGAATATATAGGCCAAATAAATGCCATAAAGTATGATAGGTGCCCAGCCTATTGTACCACATGCATAGACTCAGCCATGAACTGACTAATCTGCTAACACCCTCTTTGAGATCATGGGTGATGTGATACAATACAATATATAACGATAATGTCTCATCATAGTACATACAACAATGTCCATCAGAGTAGAACCATGGGTACCCAAGTAGTAGGTGCGCAAGCCACCACCAAGGTGCCTTGGAGAGAACCTAATGTCGATGTCAATTGTACTAGCTCCTGAAAATAGAGAAGAATCATAGCAGCTCTCATGTTCGTCAACGATGTCTCTGATGTAGCACACGTGACCGGCTTGTCACCAATGCCACAATGTATAAATGACCATGAATTCCCCTTCTTTAGTCAAAGTGCCAAAGTGTCCCCTCATGTTAGCTCTAGATGAAAGCCACCCACTCTCTGTTAAATAACCAGCCCATCATGAACCTGGATGTTAATCCTAGCTCCAACATTTATGCCCGCCAGACTTCGGTCGATGCGTCAAGGACGTCCCTCTCTAGATTCTGTGCATCTGTATAGAAATATAGATGAGGTGTGGTTGCCCCATCTCACTATCCTCTCACACTCCCTCTCTAGCATTGGAGAGTCGTGAGGGATAACCGCATCACCACCACTAGAAAGCAGTTGAGGAAGGGGCCACCAAGTCCTCCTACGATCTAAAGAAGAGGATCCCTTTCGCGCCTTGGACTTCGTCTTGGCCGGAGGATCTGAGTTGGAACTCGTTAGAGGAGTCCACATCTCGTGTGGTCTTTTGCTTCTGTTTCTTCTTGGAAGCCGCTAACTCTTTGCAGTCCTTTCGCAAATGGCCCTTCTTGCCACAATGGTAACTTTGGGCCTTTGACTTCTTCGTCTTTGAACCCCTCTCTGAAGTTGTCTTGTAGGAGGTGACCGCCGGTAGGACTTCTTTGGAAATACACTGAAGTAAGACTAAGTAAGCACGGGCATCATCCGAATCCATGTAAGCACTACTTCCTCATGGTTGTCTTCATCAAAATCAGTTGGAACAGGAGAAGGTTGATGAGAACAAGCACGGGCATCATTCGAATCCATGTAAGCACTACTTCCTCATGGTTGTCTTCATCAAAATCAGTTGGAACAGGAGAAGGTTGATGAGGACGTGCAATAGCACCGCAAACCACGTACCATAACTGCTTTTGGATGAACCAAGCCTTCATCATCGCACTCCACGTGTGATAATCAGATCCATGGAGCTTGTTATCGGTGGATGTGCATGGAGGAGTCATATGTAGAGGATTTAGAAGAGAAGTAGAGAAAAGAAGGGATTTGGAGAGGGAACTCAGCCAAAACACGAGCACAGATTGCAAAAAGCAAGAGTTCACATACAGTATAACCCAAAATTTGACCAAAATAAGACAAAAGTTGCTGCAAAAAGTCAAAAAATTAGTCAAAACTGACAAAACAGCAAATACAGTAGGAGCAATCGATCTTGAAATTTGATACCATGTCAAAAGTGGATGCAGCGATGGAAGCATGGGAGATTGCTGTAATAGACTGCTGAACATAAGAGAGAGAGAAAAGAGAAGAGAAACACTGCAAGAGAACTCAGAAGAAAAGAGATGCTCGGGAAATGGAATCCATATACCAAGACATGAGATAGTACAGAAGCAATGTGAGTCACCGACTGTGGGGGCAGTGGCACTCGCTCCCTCTCCCCAAGAACTGTCAGGTGACGAATGAATGTGGAGGAGGGAGCCTGAGAATATATAGGCCAAATAAATGCCGTAAAATATGACTGGTGCCCAGCTTGGTATACCACATGCACAGACTTAGCCATGAACTGACTAATTTGCTAACAACAATGTGATGACGCTAGTCCTTTCGTGTCACTACTTTACCCAAAATCCGCAAGGTAAATAGAAGTCCATTAATGGTTGGTTCAACATGGGAATTATGCATTGTGAGCTTTCACCTTTAGGCTGAGTGGCCCATTCCTCCAAAATAAATAATTATATGTCAATGCTTATTCATGCAATATTCTAAACAAAATCTTCATATGCTTGGATGATTTAACAATTGGTGCCTCTTGGAGCAAGGTAGGAAAGGTTAGGTCAAGATTGCATAAACCTGTAAAGCCACATGTTTTAATGGTTATATGCTTTTTGCATCAATGAATGCTATTCTCAATGTCAAAGTGTCCATTGACTTCTCCTTCCTAGGGCACTTAGACTTTTTCTAGAGCCTTTGGCATTGAGGCAAAAGAGAAAGTTAGTGCAAGGCCAATTACCAGTATGGTGGTTGTTGAATAGTTTATGATATGTTTGAATTTGAAAGGGGGAGATGGGACCCTAGCAGGATCTAACGTCACTTGGGGCATGAGTATTTAGGTAAGGACCAATGGAGGATTAGCAATTTTCAATCTAGAGTGTTAAGAGGAGAGTTTTATTGGTAAAGCTCGTTGGTAGAGGACCTTTTCTACCAAAGGAGCCATGGAAGAAGCTATTCCCTTCTTTAATGGTTTTTGTTAGGTCGTTGGCCCAATTGCTCAACTCGAACTCAAGTATGGAGACGAGAAGTGTAGCTAAGTTGTGGCCAATAATAGTAGCCTTATATTTACTAGGTTACATGGGATATCCAACCTTGTGCATTGAAGCAAAAGTATTAGTTGCCCCAATTTTGTGGAGGCTCCTCTCATATGGCTTTATTACATGTGTGTGCAAAGAGGCACAAGTCTTTGACATGTGATAAGTGCAGGTCTACTAGTCTATTATTTTCTTGTGTCTTGGATAATGTGGTAGGGAAATCTTGCGCATAGGGAAAGATGGGGTCTTATTTGGTATAGTTTGTGGGAATCCTTTCTATATGGCTATATTAAGCACATGTCGATAGAGAGGCAAACTATGAGAGTGTGTAGTGGAAAGGAAAGTGAACATGGAGAGGAGGTTGAAAGAATGCATGAGAGAGAAGAAACAAATTGATTGCAATGGTTGAAAGATACATGGTTGTAAGGGTTAGCTCCAAACATGTAGCATTGAGAGTCAATGTGGGCAGTGGAGTAGTAGAGGGATGAGAGAGAGTGAGGAGGGTTGGCTGGATGTTTTTTTTTTTTGAGGGGGGAGGGATGGCCTTCAAATAGGCAAACTAAGCCCACAATTGATACACAAGTGATTTGATCCAAAACATGGGCACCCAAGACAACCCATCCAACTGACGAAAACAATCACTAAACCTAAAACGCATAGTTACTAGGAACGGGGAACGGGAACGGGAACGGAGGGAACGGCATACATACATACATACATGCATACATGCATATATATATATATAAAGAGAGAGAGAGAGAGAATCAATACTTAAGTCTTAGAAGTTAGAATCTAGAGAGACATATCATATTAACCATAATTCGTATATATATATATATATATATATATATATATATATATATATATATATATATATATATATATATATAAAGAGAGAGAGAGAGAGAGAATCAATACTTAAGTCTTAGAAGTTAGAATCTAGAGAGACATATCATATTAACCATAATTCGTGAAATTAGAGACATAATAATCAAGTTTCAACAATAATAAAGATTCAAAACATTGTAATCAGCAATGGATTGTTGGATTCATGATTCAACATTGTAATCAACAATGTTGCATAAGTCCAACAAGTGTGCATTGCAAAGACACAAAATATGCACTAAACTTTAAAGTCTAAAGATTCAAGTTACAAGAGCTCCAATTTCCAAGTCAATACTCTAAAGTTCTAAAAGGCTAGCCACTAAGTGCTCTGATTCATGGAAGATGGCTCCACTATGCTTGAATGCTCATCTTGCTGAACAACATCCTCACCATCACTATCACCATCACCATCACCATCACCATCACCATCACCATCACCATCGTCATCGTCATCTTTTTTTCTATGTATAAAAGAATCAGCCTTTGCAACTGATGTACGAGCTAGCAAGCGAAGATTGGAGCTCACATAGACTAGGTCATTCGTCTTCATTGTATCAAGACGATTTTTCTTCTTTGAGTGAATGTGATTGAATGAGCTCCATAGTTACTCTAAACAAGAAGAGCTATTTGTTTGGCTAAGAATACGAATAGCCAAACTCTACAACTCTGGAGCTTCTGCCCCGTAAGTCCTCCCACCATAAAGCAGCCCCAATATTTGTCCTGTCCTCTAGTGCATCCTCTGTACCAAACATCCCTAATGTTTGCCGATACACAGAGAGCTGATTTTTAATTTTGCGTTGCATTTCACGGCTAGGATAAAGCCTTGCAAGCAATGTGTTCCAAGCCTTGACCACCTCAAGGTCTCTTTTTTGCATCTTTCCTTGAAACTCAGGATCAAGCACATATGCTGCAGCATGCATAGGAGAGTCATACTCATTCCATCTACTAATGCATAACTTCTTGATCTGCTTATACCTGTCTGCATTTGGTTTCAAACTCTCCAACCTCTCAAGCATGCGATCCATACCTTCGTAGATCTTCCCAATGCATGGATCCATGCCATCTGCAAGCCTCAACATGTGCATAATAGGATCAACCATTTGGTTGGTGCGATTCACTTCATCCCAAAAATCTCTATCAGAGACATATGCATTACATAACACAGTAGTAGCAGTGGCAGCCCCAGTCCAATTTTCATACCCATCACTAGCAAATAGCTCCCTAATTGCACCTTTGCAATAGTGCAATCGACCAAGCATAAGAAAGTTATATGCAAATCGTGTATCCGAGTATTTGAGAAGTTCTTTGTCACTTCTTTTGCGAAACTCAGCATGCAAGTACTGATGATTACATATAAATGTGATAATCTTGTTGCCTTTCGCAACAAGAGATGCAATTCATGGTAAGTCCCCAATATCCTTCAACAAGTTATTCAAGCAATGCGCCATGCATGGACTAAAGGTGATATGTGGATACATTGCCATTAAAATGTTTCCTGCTGCCTTGTTTGTAGGTTCACCATCTGCCACAAACTGCACTACATTTTTTGCCCCAACAGCCTGCACTGTCTCGCACCACTGGGATGCCAATACATTTGCACTCTTTCTAGTCCCTGAAGCATCATGACTACCAATGAAGTATACATCCCCACGAGAATATGCGACAACACCATGTATGGACCTATGGCGTGTGTCACTCCATCCATCTGCTATCAATGCCACTCCATTTCTTGCCCATTGATTGCGAAAATTTGTTGTCGCAATCTCTATGGCTGCTTTCTCCTTCTGCAGCAATGTAGTCTTGATAGTTTCTGATGAAGGGGGTTTACATGTGGGTCCATACTGTCCAATCTTTGTCACCATATTTAAAAAATAAGGTGACCTGGCTGATTTGAATGCAATATGGTCATGGTAAAAAAAGCGTGCCAGTGTTGCATCTATTTCCTCTTTTTTTTTGGTTCCCATGAAGTGTGTAATGAACTTTGTCTAACACCTCGACCTGCTGCCACTGATGGCCTACGAAAAGGTTGCGTAGCCACTAATCCTGGTGGTCTTCTGCATGAAGCACTATGCCCTGCTGGCCTTGGAGTCCAGTTTGTTGGATCCATTGCTATATTTGGCGTCCTCCTAGCATGTGAATTTCCCATAGAAGTGGCTATGCGGTCAAGCAACTCCTACCTTTTCTCAATTGATACATTAGTGCAAAAATGCACCTATTTCCCCTCCTTATGTAGAAGATGGGCTCTCACTTTATCAGCCCTACTAGTGCGAGCATAAGTGCAAAGTTTGCATTCTGAAAATCGTGGACTGCCTCCTAAAACCTGTGTCCTGAAATCGTGGACTGCAGCCTGTGTCTGAAAATCGTGGACTGCCTCCTGAAAAACAACAACCTGTATCTGACAATCTGCGCCTGTGATCTGAATGGATAGCAACCTGTATCTGAAAATCTGCGCCTGCTGATCTGAATGGACAGCAACCTGTATCTGAAAATCTGCGCCTGCTGATCTGAGTGGACAGCAACCTGTCAATCTTCAGTGGGGCACTTGGACAAGGTTCATAGAGCATGTATTTGGGGCATTCTAGCTTGCATTCCCTTGCTGAAAATGCCCCAAAAATTTGGCGCATTTTCAGCTCCCAAATTTGGGGCAATGATTGATTCAAAATGCCCCAAATTTGGGGGCTCTTTTAGATCCTAGGATGATGGATCCCAATGCCCCAAAATTGGGGACATTGCAGCCAAATTTGGGCCCCAATCCTTGAGAAAGCCCCAAATTTTGGGGCAACTGCCGACAACTGATCCAAAATGCCCCAAATTTGGGGGAGATAATGGTCCTACTGAACAAAAATCAATACTGAGTAGAGAAAGTTGAAACACTTCGGTCAATGCTTGATGCGAGAATCCTCACCTGATCGCGGGCGGGGGGCCAAGGGCCAGGCAGGCGGAAGAGGCAAGCAGGAGCGAGCAGGCGGGGCATGCGGGGCACACAGGAGCAGCAGGTGAGGCTCAGGCGGGGCAGGTGAGAGCAGTAGGTGAGGTAGGGGGGATAGGCGGGGTAGGCAAGAGCTGGCGAGACAGGTGGGAGCTGGCACGACAGGCGAGAGCTGGCGGGATACGCAGGTGAGCTAGGCGGGCCACACGAAGTAGGCGAAGCAGGTAGGCAACGGGCGCAATAGGCAGGAGAGGAGTGGCGAAGTTGGGCAGTAAACAATTTTTAAAAAAATTAATTTTTATTGCTGGAACGGTCGTTTCAAACAAGGAACGGCCCTGGAACGGACAAGGAATGGCCTGGAATGGGATGGAACGGGACCTGGAACGGGCTGGAACGTTCCGTTGGCGTTTCCTGGCCTCGGACCTCTCGGAACGCGTTAATCCGTTCCTATGCGCTGGAACGGCCGTTCCCTGTTTCTATGCTAAAATGAAATGCACTAATATATCCACTATCTAGAGTGTTTAAAAGACAAAGTGACAGACAAATACAATGATAGAGCTCTTAATGTCGTTGTTTGCCTCAGATTAAGACTCGCATGCACGAGATGACTATATAGGACTCACATGTTTGTTTACACCCTCTCTCAGACCTTGGATGTGGTGGAATGGCAAAGGAGATGAAATGAATATGAGGGTGGTAAGAAGAGTGCCACTATAGATGAAGTTTATTAATGAAGAACGCCAGCTAAGAAGCTGTCAGAGTGCAGCGGTGCGGAAGCGTAGGACTGAGAGTGAGAGAACGCAGAGAGAGAAGGGAGAGAAAGAGACAGTGTACACTGAAGATCTGCTGTATAAAGAATGCTGAATACAAAGATATACACGGGCGCAGTGTGCTGGACTGCGTGTCTCCACCCCGACGATGCGACCTGCTGTCCACCTCGAAGTCTGCTGCAGTCTGCACTGTCTGCTGTCTGAAATCTGCGAACAGAGACAGAGATCTGCACGGCACCGGTCTGTAATCTGCGACAGAGAATGAATGCCAGACTGCTGAAAACGTCAGCAATAAATAGGCGAAAATCTGCCTAGAATGGGGCGCCAAAATAGGGCGCAGCCTGATAAAAATCAGCTGCAGGCAGTCGGACTGCCACGTGGCAGTCCGACTGCGCAGCTGGACTGTGCAGCTGCTGCCTGCCTGAAACCAGGCTATGATCTCTAACACCCCCTCTCAGAGCCTGGACAGGGCAGAAGCCTGAGGGATTTGGAATGTTGCCGAAGTAGAGCCTGAGGAAGCGCCTTCGTAAACAAATCCGCAAGATTATCCTCCGTCTTGCAATACTCCACAGTGATGGTCTCATCCAAAAGCTTTTCTCGGATGAAGTGGTACTGGATCTCAATGTGCTTCGTCCGGGCATGAAAAACAGGATTCCTCGCCAAGGCAATGCAACTCTCATTGTCACATCGCAGCAATGTAGGACGAGTCTGGGGGCACCCAAGCTCCTCCAACAGTCTCCGAAGCCACACAACCTCGCATGTGGTGGAAGACGCAGCCCGATACTCCGCCTCAGTAGACGAAAGGGCTACCGTGGGCTGCTTCTTGCTACTCCATGAAATAACACCTGCACCCAAAGTAAAGCAGTAACCTGTGGTAGACCGCCTGTGGTCCACGTCACCGGCCCAATCCGAGTCGCTCCAACCTGCAAGTACAAGATCTGACCCATCTGTCCCTGCGGGGTAATGAATCCCCAAATCAGACGTCCCCCTCAGATACCGAAGTATCCTCTGAGCAGCCTGCCAATGTACCGTCTTAGGTTCACTCATGAACCCTGCCAAGAGCCCAACAGCAAAACATAGATCAACCCTCGTGTTGAGAAGCCAAATCAAAGACCCTATCAACTGTCGATAGCGGGAAGCATCCGCCAAAGGAGAAGCTGAGTGGGAAGTGGCCTTCCAGTTCGGATCCATAGGAGTAGAGAGGGCCCGACAATCTTCCATCTCAAAAGATACCAAGAGCTCCTGTACATATCTCTGTTGGGAGAGAAAGATCCCCCTCTGAGACTGAAAAATCTCATGTCCTAAAAAGAAATGGAGTAGCCCCAAATCCGTCATCTCGAACGTCCGATGTAAAGCTGACTTTGTCTCCTGGACCTGCTGTGCATCATCACCTGTGACAATCAAATCATCAACATATAATACAAACAGCACACAACCATCCTCGGAAGTGTGAACATACAGCTGCGGATCGGCCTTGGACCGCCGATATCCCAACTGAGATTGGAGGAACGAATCAATCTTCTCGTTCCAAGCTCGCGGGGCCTGCTTGAGATCATACAGGGCCTTCTTCAACCTGTAGACTTTCCCGTCCGAAGAACCAAAGCCAGGAGGCTGCTCAACGTAGATCTCCTCCTTCAAATCACCATTCAGGAAGGCCGACTTCACATCCAGCTGATAAACAGGCCATCTCCTATGGCCAGCCAAAGCAAGAACAGCTCTAATGGTTGCCATACGAGCTGTAGGGGCAAAGGTGTCATGACAGTCAATCCCTGGGCGCTGGGCAAAACCCTTAGCAACAAGGCGAGCCTTGTGCTTATCCAAAGTACCATCACTGAGATATTTGGTCTTGAAGACCCACTTGACTCCAATCACCTTCTTCTTCGGGGGGCGTGGCACAAGTGACCAAGTGCCATTCCTCTCAATAGCCTCCAACTCAGCTTCCATAGCTTTCTTCCATGGGGCGGACTGTAAAGCCTCCTTCACGGAGGTGGGCTCTCGATCCTGCATAACTCGGGACATCAAATAATAATTGGAGCACACAAGCTCCGAAGAATGCGCCTGGTGCCTCCGTGACCGCCGCGGACCATCCTGCGGTCCCCACTCCTCAGGAACCCCCTCGATCCCTGAATCACGGAGTGTGTCACGGGCCCAGCGAGGAGGAGGCCGAACCTCCCCTCGTCGTTCTCTATCAGTAGAAGACTCTGGAATGTCCACCGGTGGTAACTCCTCAGAAGGATCCGGTGGAATAGTAGACTCTGTGTCAGAAACAGAATCATAATCAAACGGCACAGGCTCCAGTGGAACTGTAGAAGGAGCCAAACTCTCCCCTGGATCTCCAAGAACGGGATGCTCCTCACCCGTTGAAGAAGCCGGAACCTCCACAAACCGCACATCACGGCTAGTATATACATCCCGCTTGACGGGATCATACAGTCGGTAGCCTTGGGACTGGGAGCTGTAGCCAACAAATACCTGTCTGCGGGAAGCCGCTTCGAATTTGTCACGGTGAGCTTTGGGAATGTGAACATAGGCATCACACCCAAAGACCCGAAAGTAAGAAACATCTGGCTTCGACCCAAAATACGCCTCAAATGGAGTCATCCCTTCCACGGCCGAAGTAGGAGATCGGTTAAGGATGTGGACTACAGTAGCCACAGCCTCGGCCCACAGAACCTGGGGGGTCTGTCGGTGCTCCATCATGGTGCGCGCCATCTCGATCACACTGCGGTTCTTCCGTTCGAGAATACCATTTTCTTGTGGAGTATTCGTATTGGCAAACTCCTGGTGAATTCCTCTATCTGCACAAAACCGATCAAATTCATTAGAGACAAATTCACCTCCCTTGTCGGATCGCAAGGTCTTCAACTTCCGGCCTGATCGGTTCTCCTCAAAGAGAAGCCAATCCTTGAAGTGCGAGAAAGCTTCTGATTTTAGTGCCAAAAAGTAGGCCCATGTCATCCTGCTGTAGTCATCCACGATCAGCATGAAGTACGAGCTCCCACGCAGGGACTCATTCCTCATAGGGCCACATAGATCCGTAGATACTAACTCCATCGGTGAAGTAGACCGCCGCGAAGCGGTGTGGGGAATGGCATCCCTATGCTGCTTCCCCCTTATGCAGGAGACACATGGCTGCTGGCTCACCACTATATCCGGTAACCCTCGAACAAGCTGTCCCCGTGACGCCTTCCGAAGATAGTCATAGTTCAGGTGACCAAACCTAGCATGCCATAATTCAGACTGTGACTGTGATGTAAGAAGAAGAGTAGAGAGGGCAGTGGAAGACTTCAGTTTGTAAATGCCGTTCTCCTCATATCCAGATGATAGAACCTTCCTCGATTCACGATCAAGGACTCGCACTGTAGAACTGTCAAACTCCACCAGAAGACCAAGGGAACAAATCTTATGGACTGAAAGGAGATGGTACCCCAATCCTGGTACATGCAAAACCTCTGAAGTATGGGTGCCACCTCGTCCATCCGGAATAAGCTGCATCTTACCCCGACCTGCAATAGAAACTGAAGAGCTGTCTCCAATGAGAACCTGCCCACGCGAAGGTCGCAGCTGGGCAACACCATCTGATGAAGGAGTCATGTGCTGTGAGGCACCACTATCAATAATCCACTCTCGAGATTGGAAAGCCGCCATCGCAGCATCAGAAGCATTCGGTGAAGCATCCTCAATGACAACTAAATGTAGAAATGCAGCTGATGAGGGTGCAGCCACCGCTCCAGAATCCTTGGTGTCCTTCTTCTTGGTGTCCTTCGAGTCTTTGTCAGGGCAATCCTTCTTCCAATGGCCAGTCTTTCCACAAATATGGCATGTGGAGTCTTTGTCCTTGTCCTTCTCCTTGTCCTTCTTGGACTTGTTATCCCCCTTCTTCTTCTTTTGGTCCTTCCCCTTCTTCTGAGAGGCTTGACCTGTCAACGCCTCCGTCTTGGAAGCATTCTGTCCCTTTAACTGTTCCTCTTGGTCCAAGACCATAGGAACCAACTCCTCCCACCGAAGAGTAGACTCTCGCCCCGAAGCAATAAGGGCAGAGTAAAATGTACCGAATCGTGGCGGCAACTGGGACAATAGTGTGATCGCCATATCTTCGGAGGAGATCGGCTTCCCCGCATTCTGAACCTGCATCTGTAGCTGCCTTAGCTTGTTAATGTGTTCCCTTAGCGAAGAAGACTTATTGACGGACAAGGTCCGCATCTGTACCTCCAAAGAAACCCTCTTCATCAGGGTCATCCGATTGTACATTTGATCAAGCTCCAGCCATATCTCACGAGCCACCGTCAAGTGCTCGATGTGAGTGATCACGGCTGTAGTGCATGATAGAAAGAGAAAGGATCGAATCCTGGCATTCAGTTTGTCCCAATGAGACTGGGCCCTGGCCAACTCCGCACGAGCATCGGAAGAGAGTTTGGACTCATCTCTTACCGAAGGCCGGTCAATATCTTCCTGTACCAACTCCGCCAAATCATAGGACTCCAGAATGGCCAACATCATAACGCGCCAAATGCGGTAGTTGTCGCCGTCGAGCTTCTGATCTGTAGGAAGAGCCGGTAGGACAGGCACCTTCCGGTCCATAATCGCCTGGAACTCCAGGTCCATCTCTGTAGACATCTTCACTTGCAATGCCTTCTCAAACGCAAAAGCAGCCCCCTCTGACTGAGTAGACTCAGCCTGCTAAGGCTCTTCAGCGTCCCGAAGCTTCTTCACCCGCCGGAGGCGATGAAAAAGCAAAACCTGCACTTTTAGGTTGAAAACTCAAACTTTCTCCGCGTCAAACAGCAGTAAACAGCAGCAAATCCACCACCTGTACTCCTTTCCTGTGCGCCCACACTCGTTTCAGCCTTGTTCCAAGGCGCAGCCCTCCTGTCTGCCCTTAAACGCAAAAAACGCAAATTTGTGTCGCGATGGAAACTCCTCTTCAGGTTGATTCTGCGCTCAGTCAGCCCTTAAACACTGCTCTGATACCATGTCAGAGTGCAGCGGTGCGGAAGCGTAGGACTGAGAGTGAGAGAACGCAGAGAGAGAAGGGAGAGAAAGAGACAGTGTACACTGAAGATCTGCTGTATAAAGAATGCTGAATACAAAGATATACACGGGCGCAGTGTGCTGGACTGCGTGTCTCCACCCCGACGATGCGACCTGCTGTCCACCTCGAAGTCTGCTGCAGTCTGCACTGTCTGCTGTCTGAAATCTGCGAACAGAGACAGAGATCTGCACGGCACCGGTCTGTAATCTGCGACAGAGAATGAATGCCAGACTGCTGAAAACGTCAGCAATAAATAGGCGAAAATCTGCCTCGAATGGGGCACCAAAATAGGGCGCAGCCTGATAAAAATCAGCTGCAGGCAGTCGGACTGCCACGTGGCAGTCCGACTGCACAGTCCGACTGTGCAGCTGGACTGTGCAGCTGCTGCCTGCCTGAAACCAGGCTATGATCTCTGACAGAAGCAAGACCCCCTTTCTCCAAATGAAAGCCCAATCCAATGGGAGACTAGCATAGACTAATGGGAGTGGATAGGCCTCGAATGGATCACTCTATAAAACTCTAGTTGTGGATGAGTAAGCCAAGCCTCTGACCCAATTGAGAGATGATAGCAAGGAGCTATCGAAGGTGTCATAACTTGCAAAGAAAGAATAGAAACCAAGGCTAGGCAGCAGGGGATGGTGGCTTGATGACGAAGAACAGAGGCCATTGTAAGAAATGAAGGCCCGAAGATGACTGCAAAGTTCCTTAAGATCCTAGAAACCCCCCTTTGAAACACAAGGGGTCCTTTTTTGAAGGGATTGGGAGCTTGAAGGAACCATTGCAGGAGATGGTGGAGGATGGGATAGAACGTTGTTTTATGAGCGGTGATCGAAGATAATCCTCTCACACAACCCGAAAATGAGGCGACAAGGAGTGCCGGTTATTTGATTGACTTTGTCTAAATACTACACTAAATGAAAAATTTTGATAATTTACGACCAAAACACTAGCAAAATCGATCCAAAATATACAACAACTATGCCTCTTGTAACCTCAAACACACTGAAACACACAATATAGAGCATCTGCAATCTCAAACAAAGTAAAGAATGCGAGCTTAAAGAAAATAATTGCACAAAATCTTCATACCTCATTGGGGTTGTGGTAATGCATCAAGCCTTAAGCATTAGGCTTATGGAAGTTTGACGAACACACACTAAACTCCGAAAGCTTGTATGTGACCTTGCTCTCTTCTCACATACAAGGCAAGAAAAAACAAGCTCACGAGAAGGGTCCCTGACTCTTTGTCCACTCTCCTATATATATAGGTTTCTCATGCATTATAAATATATTTCAAAAGCTTTAGGCTTTTCATATGTTTTACTTTCCTAAAAGCCATGAGGCTTTTCTTTCTGTTTTTCGACCTTATCAAAAGCATTATTGTTTTTTAAATATGCTTTTGGTAAAAGCCTTAAGGCTTTCTGAAAAATAACGTGCTGCCACCTTTTTCTTGATTTTGTTTGTCATGTACCAGCCTTTACACTTTAGCAAATGACACGCGATGCCTCCATATTTTCTTCGACTCCTAACTGGACCACTTTACCAGTAGTGCTTCCACCGGCCATGACCAGCCTCGTCAGCAATTTATGCTTGCTTTGTGTTAACTACATCTATTATCATGCCCTCTCTGAGCATCTGAGCAAATCTTCTAGACCTTTCGAATGTAGGTGGTTTGCAAGGGATATCTAGAGGTGACAACTTCATTGGTGAATTTGCGAATTCCACCTCATATGATGGCATCAAACTTAAGACCAGAAACTTCATTGGCACAAAACCCTATCTTTTATGCAAAGACAAAGCACATTGAAACGAAGTATCACTTCATTACGGAAGTGCTTGAGGACAAGTGTATTGAGCTTGTCAAGATTCATACAAATAATAATCCTATAGACCTTCTCATGAAGAGTTTATCTTTTGCTTGTGCGCATGGAATAGTATCCTCACTTTCATAAAGGTGCATTAGCCTTTAAGTGGGAGGTTGTTATGGTAAAGGCTAATGGCCAATAGCCAAGGAGATACCCCTTGTATTTGTCCACACTATAAAGTCATATATCAATGAAGATAATAAAGAATAAGGGTACTATTCACTGTATCCACCAAACTCTCTTATGTGTTTCTCTCTCTCAATCATCTTACACTCCATAGCTTCTACCTCCATCCCATCATTACTTCCCTCTCAAGCCCTACTCATCTAGGAATGATCCCAATCTCATTTGACATCTTAGATTTGATATCAAAGTAGAATATATGATACATTACCTAGAATTTCGAGCTTTACTTGCTATTCAATGCAAAACCTTATCACTCTCTAAGATTGGATCCACATGACCCCTAGTCATACACGTTGGCCATATATGTCCTTCAAGAATGCCTACGGAAAACACACGAGAATGCTGCAACTGTTGGAGAAGGCGACCTAAAAAAGAGTGTCTTCTGCCTGCTTGGGGCTCAGTAGGCTGCTGTACAGCAGAGTAGATGATGGTAGCAGTAAAGATTGAGGAGTATCCAAGGTAGGAAGCACAAAACCTGCTGTAGGTGAGTCTGTACTGCCAAACGCACTGGGACAGGCTGCTGGAGACAGACAAACAGCCTGTGCAACAGGCTGCCTGTTTAGGGCTTAGTAGGCTGCTGTACAGCAGAGTAGATGATGGCAGCAGTAAAGATTGAGGAGTATTCAAGGTAGGAAGTACAAAACCTGCTGTAGGTGAGTCTGTACTGCCAAACGCAGTGGGACAGGCTGCTGGATACAGACAAGCAGCCTTTGCAACAGGCTGGAATGGAGCAACCAGCAGAGGAATTTGTCCCACACTGGAAGGCAATGAACCAGGGTGACATCAGCAGGTAAATAGAGGTCTCCCAGCACAGGAGGTTGCTGCCCAGGCTGCAGAAGGAGCTGCCCAACAAAGAGGGACCTGGCTGTGCACAAAACACTGGAGAAAGGGAGCTGTCTGCACAAAAATGCAGGCCTGTCCCTGCCAGGCAGAGAAGAATAGCCGTCCAGCACTGTTCTTGTGCCGCCCAGCTCACTGGAGAGGCAGCCCATGGTAAAGGTCAAGGATGAGCTGCCTGCATAGAAACACAAGCAGAAAAAGAACCTGTCCCTGCAAAAAAAAGGCGCCAGGCAGAGAGACACCGGCCAGCAGAGAGGAAGGATCCTCGCCGCTCTTGCTGAAATGCAGGGTGCAGGGGTGGAGTCCAGATCCAAACACAGCTTGGATGGGCAGAAATCTGGCTGCTCTGCCCTTTAGCACAGTAAACACAAGGTCTTCTCACCCTTAGATGACGCCCAGCTGGTTGGAATGCAGACAGACTGCTCCTCTCTGAAGACTTTCGCTCCCAACACGGCAAATGGTAGCGTGTGAGAGTGTGCAATGGAAAGGAAAGTGAACACAGAGAAAAGACTGAAAGAACGCAGGAGAGAGAAGGAACAAACTGGCTGCAATGGCTGAAAGGTCTAAATTTGCAACAGTCAGCCCCAACATGCAGCACTGAGCGTCAGTGTGGGTTCTAGACAGTAGTAGGGGGATGAGAGAGAACGAGGAGTGCCAGCTGAATGATCACAATGGATGAATAAATAAGGGGGACAGGCTGCTTATGAATAGGAAAAATGGGCTACAACTTGTACACAAGTGGCCAGGCCTATAATATGGGCACCCAAGATAGCCTGCCCAATTGACCAAAAAAGTCTTAGTCCCTAAAACGAAATGCATTGGTAACCCTCCATCTGAAGTGTCTATCACTTTGTCTTTTAGATGAAATGCATTGGTAACCCTCTTGCCTTTGAGCCTCAATTTGAGCCTCATAAGTTTCCTCCTGTGACCTAAGATATGTACTTTACTCTTCATTGGATACTTCTCCTCCCCCCTTTGCTATCGATGTGATGGAGTGAGAGGTAGTGCCTGCTTCTCTTTCACCTTTCAATGGTAAGAGCGGGCGCACTAGGAGGGGAATGGAGCCTATATATCCCCCCTCTCGTGCCATGTCACAAGAATAGCTCTTGATGACGAGTCCTCAATAAATTCGGCTTGCTCGGTGATGACAACCTGAGCATGGAGTTGTTGGAGGCCATGAATAAAGAGTAGATAGAAGCCAAAGTTCGAAACATGGAGGACTTTTGATAATGAGCTTCGAGATGGACAGTTGGAAAATAGAGGCAATGTGTCAACATCACAAATAGGCACCACGAGATGTCACCAAAAGTGATTGTACCTTGCAAATGTAGGAATTGGATGATGAGGATAGTGTCAAACTAATGGCGACAGCTCCAAGTGATGACATTAGTAGCAAACGCAAGGTTGTGATTGCAAGCAACAACTCCAGGGTACTAGACGACAGTTGCAGGCGATGTTCAACTAAAACTGCATTAGGCTGACTGAAGCAGCCCCAAAAGATGCTTAATTAATGAAATAGCCTTATTATTTTAAAAAAGAAACGCGATCCTAGAGAGTTACTATGTCCCACATGCCAAATCCTAATTTGGGTGCTGCAAACTTTTTTATAAATAGGCATGCAGCCCACCACTCTCCTTAATCTCGTTTTTGCAGGTTTTAGGAGCTGTATCTTTACTGCCCAGATCCCATTTGGGGAGGACATCGTTGTCAGAGCCTTACCCTTGCTGTATGCTGTCATTTGGCGCCTGATTCCAGCCTTCGTCTCCACTTGTGAGTTGTCACTTATATCCTGGATCTGTCGCCTACATCTTGGAGTTATCGCCTAGTACCTTGGATCTATCACTTGGTACTCTGGAGCTATTGCCTACACTTAGAACCTTGCGTTTGTTGCTGATGTCATCAGTTGGAGCTGTCGCCATCAATCAAACATTGTTGGTGCTATGAAAATAGAGAACACCCGTTTTGGTACTTAGGAACGGATTAACGCGTTCCGGGAGGACTGAACTTGTAAAATGCTTGTAGAATGCTCCTTGCTCCGTTCCTTGCCCTGTTCCTTGGTCATTCCATGGCCGTTGTTTGGAATGGCCATTTCAGCATGGCTTACTTTTACAAAAAAAAGTCAAATGTACTTTAATATTCCTCCCATTGTGTGTTCGAGAAGCCCCTGCCACTATCGTCAATATCCCGCCCGTCACTGTCCGGCTATCATTCTGTGTCGACCTGCGTTGATTTCGCCAAGCTCCTACCCAACGCCACGCTGTATGTGCAGCAAGTCGCCTGCAAGCTACCCACCTCTTTCTCTCACAGATTGTTTAGACTCTCTCTCTCTCTCTCTCTCTCTCTCTCTCTCTCTCTCTTTCGTGCACATCACTTCCTCTCATCTCATTTCCAAGCCCCGTGGGTTGTCATGAGGTCGTTTAGAGTGGGAGGTTTACACTTGGCATATCATCAATAATCAAATTTCAGCTTTTCTAAATTCCAAGGTGTCTACTAACCATGTATACTGCTTTCAATTTTATTTAAATTTTAAGAAATTTGCATAAATTGTTCTAATGTTGGGGCATTGTGGACAAATTTTGTGCATATGTAGCAATTTGGGTGTTGGATGATTAAGGCATGTGTGGTTCTCGGAGTCTGTGCGAGATCCAAATCATTTGGCACGAGAAAATTATGAAGTTATCACTTTTTGGGTCACGTGTGTGTTGGATAGGTCAAAAATGCTAAATGCACTTTGTGCTAAGAGATGGTTTTCTGATGATGTATAGATGACTCTATGTCATGAAGCAACTGAGGCCTTTAGTTATCACAAAAAGTCATCCTCCTCCGTATGCAAGACATAGAGGCATTAATGCCATAGTCAAGGCAATGGAGCATTTCTTTTATTGGCCAGCTTTGAGGCATGATGTAGAGCAATTTGTCAAGACATGCATTGTATGTCACAAGGTAAAGCATGATAGGGAAAAGATCTCAGGCTTGTTGCAGCCCTTGCCTATTCTTGATAGGCCTTGGCAGAGCATTGAGATAGACTTTATTTTTGAACTTCCTAGGACACCTACAGAGAATGATAGAATATGGACTATTATTTGCATGTTTAGCAAACAAGCCCATTTCATTCTGGTGAGGAAGAAAATAAAGATTGATCACATGGCATGCTTGTTTTTGCAGAATATCTTTTAAGTATCACGGTATGCTAGTGTCAATCGTCAGTGAGATTGAGACCCTCGGATGACTAGTCTATTTTGGAAGGGGTATAGGTATGACACTGAAATTCTCATAATCCTTCCATCCGCAGACAGATGGTTAGTCTGAGGAAGCAAATTCCATAGTATTGGATCTTTCCAGGTGCTATGTTTTAGAGCACAAGACGCAGTGGTAGCACTATTTGCCATTAGTTTCCTACCGTTGCCAAGGCGGCATGCCGTTCCTGCTGCCGTTCCCTGTATGGAATGGCCGTTCTAGGCCTACTGACAAAAAATTGACATTTTTTCTATTTTTTATTTCTTGCTTATGGCACTCCTTCTACCACATGTTTACCTATCTCCATTGCCTAATGTGCACTCACTAATCTCTCTCTCTCTCTCTCTCTCTCTCTCTCTCTCTCACACACACACACACACACACACTCATTGAAGATTCAAAGTGTCAAGACAAGCCACAAACCAATCATGAGTCCATGCAAAGTTCAAATTTGATGCATTATCAACTCTTTCTAATTACAATCAAATTTCAGTCCTATTCTCAATTCCAAGGTAATCACCTATTTATATTCTCTAATTTCAACAGAAATTGGGGTAGTTGGGGCATTTGGGACAATTTAGGGCAATTTGGAGCTATGGGGGTAATTAAGTCAACTTTAGGACATTTGGGTCAATTTCTAATTTCAACAGAAATTGGGGTAGTTGGGGCATTTGGGACAATTTAGGGCAATTTGGAGCTATGGGGGTAATTAAGTCAACTTTTAGGACATTTGGGTCAATTTCGAGTATTGAGGGGTATAGGGGCAATTAGAGGGACATTCGGGGCATTTGAGAAATTGTTACATTTTTAGAGCATTGCGATCAATTTGGGGTAATTTTGGGGCATTTAAGGCAATTTGGGTGATTTGTAGCATTGGGGGGCTATTGGGGCAATTTGGGGCACTTAAGAGATGTGTCCTTACCCCCGTTCCCGTTCCTTGACCTTGAACAATTCCCTCACTCTCGTGAGTTGTGTTTCGTGTTCCAGGTAACTATATCAAGGACCTCGAGGATGCAGTGGGTGCCAAAGAAAAAAGTTGTAATAAGTTATGTCTGACAGGTACTAGGTGGTAGCCGATGTCAGATTTTGGCCTAGACCAATTTATAAGCCACTAATATTAGTGGTGACATCAGAAACTAGGCATTAATTAAGTAATTAATGCCAGTCTAAGGGTCAATAAGTACTCAAGGATACTTGAACGAAAAATTGGCCTAGCCAATTTAATTATAGGTTGGTGAATGTAAATTTTTGAGCAGTAGAATAATTATTAAATTAATTTTATAAGCTGGATAATGCTAGAAAATGGGATTAGAAGATTGCCACTTGGCAAGACTTACCCATGCAAGTGGAAAAAACGTTTTTAGGGGTTGGTGGAGTCTATTCCAACCATTGTGAGAGAGGAGGAGATTGTTAAAGAGTAAGGAGAGGTTGCTGATGTGATTTGTAGCTACTAGAGATGAGTCCTATAGCATGTGACAGCTGTTTGATGCTCCGAGAGCAAGTGATAGTAGCCCAAGATCCTTTTGGTACAGATGACAACATATAGAAGGGGGCAGTGGTCTTTTTGGTGGTCCTAAGCTGTAGATGACAGCTCCCATGGCTGTTTAAGTAGAGCAATAGTAGCTTTTCAACGTTTCTTGCAATGAAACTCTGGAATTTCTCTCTCTACAGTATTCTCTCTCATATCCTAGCCATCTTTTAAGTTATCTCAGCATTTTTCAACAGTTTGAGCGATTAGAGGAAGAGATTTTAGTCAATCTTTGCTGTAAATCCTAATTTACAGTAAAAATCAGGGTTTTGACAAATGCCTCGGGATGGATGCTTAGAATTGAGGGCCTAGGACTTGAATTCCAACAGCTGAAATTATAGAATTTCAGGAAGATTCAAGAGGCCAACCAACCAGTATCAGATTTGGGGGCTGAATTTGTGTTTCAAGGCGCAGGGTGAAGGCTAATCCCCAAGCAAACCAAGGGACAAATTGGTCTGGAGGCTTGCCAGTCAATTTTGATAGCAAGAGGCACTTGGATTTGTGGAGGAAATCAGAGGAGCTTAGTTATACTCCTTCCTTTTGCAATATAAGATAAAAAAATACTGCAAGGGGCGTCAATTTTGGGGCCAACAGGGTGTCCAATGTTCAAGATGAAAGTGATAAAGTGTGCATTTTCAGTTTATGTGAATTTTATGCTTCTTGTGATTAGTGCTAAATGAGGTTATTTACGACTCTCTTTAAGGAGGAAGGGCAACCTATGTAAAGATAAAGTATGCACTTCAGAGATCAGAGGAAAAGCAAAAGAATGCAGCTAATTGCCATAGACGGCTTTGTAGTTTGTAAAGGGCGATTCTATATTGTTGCGTTTTGATAAGGCAAGGCTGAAAAGGATGAAAGGAAGAGAGAGATTATATTCAAAGTTAAGTATGAGATACTATGGGCCCTTCCAAGTGTTGGAGAAGATTAGCGATACGGCATATGAGTTGAAGTTACCTCTACATTGGAGGATACACAATGCCTTTCATGCTAGCTTGTTGAAGCCTTCCGTGGTGATGTGCTAGAGGATGGCATGCTGAAATTCAGCTTGACATTGAGGAGCTGGATGAGATTTTGGTACCTGAGCAGATCTTGGCACATAATGAAAGAAAGGTTTAGAGGCAAAGTTTCCCTAAGATACTTGGTGATGTTTAGAGCCACTAGGAAGAACAACGCTGGAACCACTGCGAAGTTCTTTTGGAAGCAGGTCCTTTCACGTTTTGATTGTCCAATTGAACTAGTAAGTGATCAGGGCACACACTTCATTAATGAAGTGAGATTCCACCTGCTCTCGACCTTCCTAATCATTCATAGAAGATCCTCGCCCTACTACCCTCAAGCAAATGGCCAAGCAGAATCCACTAATAAAATCCTAGTCAACGTGCTTACGAAAATAGTATCCACATCACGGAGTGACTGGGATAACAAATTAATGGCGGCCTTGTGGGCCTATCGTACAGCTCATAAGATGGCTGTAGGACAGACGCCCTTCAGGCTAACTTACGGAACAGAAGCCATTCTACCCTTAGAGTTCTTTGTCCCTAGCTTAAGAATAGCAGCTCAGGAGTGTTGGGAGGGAAGAGAGGCTTGGACCAACCGCTTAGTGGAGTTAGAGCGTCTCACGGAGACTCGACTCTTAGCCACCCATGCTCTGATTTGTGAGAAGGCACGACGAAAGATGTGGTTTGACAAGCATATCAAACAGCGCAACTTTGATCAGGGGGACCTCGTTTTACTATACTCTGTGAAGGGTCATAAACAGAAAATGAAATTTCGAGGACTAGGACCTTTCCAAGTACGTACAATTAGTAGAACAGGCAATGTTGAGTTGGAGACGCTCGAAGGTGAAGGAATAGGCTTCTTCAATGGCAGTTGCATGAAAAAGTACTACCCCCCTTCCCATCCGTTGCACGAGCCACCTATGCTTGAAGTCCCTGTCAACATCTGCGTGGCCACTATTACCGAACTGACAGATCAAGATGAAGAAGCAGTGGCACCCGCCTACCTACGAATCACGGTCAATGCAGAACGTACGTATTCTTTTGATGCCTTGATCGACGAAGGTGCCGACTATAATATCTTGACGCATGACCATTGGACACGCATTGGTCAACCTAAATTACAGCCTACAAACGCTAAACTCAGCCCATTTGGGGGTAATACTTACTCACTCTTAGGAAAATGCAAAGTGGCTGTCTCTATCGAGTCTGAAAGTGTACCAGTCTTCTTTTATGTATTGCCAAACACTAAAGGGGCCGATAATAAGTCACTATTAGGTCGCACTTTTAAAAAGCAGACGAACTGCAATGTGGACTATAACCTAGATCGCATCCACCTTGCTATAGGCAGTGTGCGCATAGTGACTACTTTCAGCAAGGTTTATCTTGATCCTTCTACAATTGCAAAGCCACCGATAGAAACTCTTACGACTACGCCTATGACCAAGCCTAGAGAGAAGGGCTGCGATATCTCACCCCACGCTCAAACTGCTAGAACCAAGCCCACCAAGGCCATTCACAAGGCCAAAGAGTCCACGCTCATATGGGTGCCAAAACGACAAGGGTCACCTCCGTGTAAACCATAGAAACGTGCTTCTAAACGCAAAAACTATTAGTCACAGCCTAAGAGGCAGCTCAGATGCCATCGACATAGGCGCACTACCACGCCGTGATGGATTCCCAAAGATCTCTTGCGAGCACAAGGATACTATGAGGGCAACCCCTGGATATGGGTGCCTAAGAGTGGACATTCAAGAGGCTCAACTCTAAGCAACCCCACTCTAGCTAGGGAGGCTTGCACATACGGAGCACAAACTGCAAAGAAAGCAGGACCAGCACCGGTCGTGATTAATGAATCCCAACACATTTATCGTTTCAAGCTAGATGTCCGAGCATCATCCAAGTGAGAGGAGTTGCGCACCCCCATGTCGGCTTAGATAGAATGCAGCACACCTCCTATGCCACTGGAGCTCCCTGCAGCATCTTAAAGTGCTCCTGAGATCAAAGTCCCATTTGTGACGCCATCAATGGAGTCACTACTGTCCAGCCCAATTGCACCATTACCACCAGTAGGTCTTAGGCCTTCGTATAAAAGACGATCTTTCCTTTCAATGGACAAGGATCTTGTTGAGACCTCGGGAGATGACGTACTGACATGCATCAAGGAGTTAGATAACACCTTCACCACATTCGCTAGGAGCTATGAGAAGCTTGACCTAGGACTTCTTGATGAACCCCTTGCTTCTGATGTTCGTGCGTTGCCATACACTCGGGAAGACTACGAGTTTATGACCGTCAAATTCCCCAAAATTGCGGCCGAATTAATCGCTAATGGAGAAATCTCGTTCTCAGAAGACTAATTACCTCGTATCGCAAGCCTGCTCGCTCTACACCTGAACAAGAACTGAAGGAGCTCACGCAACTTGCTAGCTCTGCTTCTTTGTTTTTACAATTGTGGTATGCTTTGCGACTCCAATGGGAGAAAAGAGGCTGCCGCATCATGACCAATGCCGAGCAAAGAAGGACAATCAAAACAATCGAACACGACCCTACTTATGTGGCATCTCTTTCGTTTAGGGTTTTGGCCATTACACGCAACATACACTTAGATGACCATGTGTTGGCTCACCCTTACATTGACCAATTCCTTACAGAAGAGGCGTTGCACGTTGCTAGTCGCCTCAATTCCGAGGACATCTTTCATGATGTCTTGACCTATATCACCCAAGCTTCCATACGACTATGCGAACTTGATCGTCATGCCCAGCTTGAATATAACCCTAATCTCTATACTTGGCTGTTGGCTAAGTAA
Organism: Lygodium microphyllum; assembly: GCF_053477565.2. Taxonomy (NCBI): domain Eukaryota; kingdom Viridiplantae; phylum Streptophyta; class Polypodiopsida; order Schizaeales; family Lygodiaceae; genus Lygodium; species Lygodium microphyllum. The sequence continues at coordinate 24,377,600 of NC_141143.1, read as the reverse complement.
CTCGCCCCACAAAGTCCATGCAAGCCCTCCTTCTCCCCTTGCTAATCTTAGAAAGGATTCCCTTAAAACTTAAGGAAAGAGGGGGGGAGCAAAGTGAGAGCCAAGTGATGTAGCAAGATGTATAATGGATGAAAATGATCAATTGAATTCAAATAGGAAAGGAGGAGGAAATAGATGTTGCTTTTGAATTATTTCCAAGTTTCATGCCTCTGAATCAGCATGGTAAATTGTCACACGCATTCTTTCTTGGGTTTTTGTTAGTGATGAGTCAATTCATAATGCTAATGTTGGCATGGTGTGATGACAGGCACCTACCATGGCAGGACAGGATAAACTCCCATTCACTGAAGAGGAGCTGACAAAGTATGGAATCAGTGTTGAGACACGTGGATTCAGCCAGTTCACGTTCAAACATACCATGAATTTAAATAAATCCATCCTGGAAGAGCCGGCAGTGAAGGAGTTGGTGGACAAATGCAACCTCCGAAAGTATGTGGAAAAGGTCGGACAGGCTGTAGATTACAGCATGTGCGTTGACTTCTTAAGGAGCTTTGATGAAGGAAGGAGCTGTGGCACGGTCACAGTAAGGATTGGTGACCAGGAAAGAAGGGTGCAAGTGCCCCTTAATGCAACTATTGTTGAGATAGCCCTAGGGCTTGTGTCCAAGAAGGAGAAGCGCCCAAAAGAGATTTGTATGCTATGATGGGAGTCAAAAAAGAGGACGTGCACATGGTGGATGGAGTCAGTTTGGCTGACATTCCAGACCCTGCGACAAGGATACAAGCTAAAATGGTCCACGCCCTTTTCTCAGGACACAGATACAACGCGCTAATGAACAGAATTAGGGTGCCATTGTTGGAAAGCATCGCTGCAGGAGTTCCAGAGGAGGTGGATTGGAACGGCTTTGTCCAGAAAACTATCAAGAGTTCAGCCGCGCTCCTCGCTCTAGCCGCAGCACCAGCTGGGGGGGAGTCTCCTGCCTCTACTGCACAATCCACAAGAAAAAAATCAGTCTCAAAAGCCTCTACAATCAGATACAGAGGTATCCTGACAGCAATCATCAATAAGGCTATCAAGGATGCCGGCGTAGGTGAAGAGTAAGCTGTGCACCGAAGCTTACCTCACCGTGAGGAAGAAGGCTCGAGTGAAAACACAATAAGCGACAAAGGAGAGCCGGAGGTACCACCCACTCAAGCGGCTAAACCACGGAAGCAAAAGAAGACTGACAAGAGCCAGGAGAAGAAGGAAGAAAGACTAAGCGAACAAGAGCGAGCCGAGATGAAGAGGGCTCAAGGAGAGTCAAGGAGGGTGGAGGAGGAACGAAGGAAAAAAGAAGAGAAAGAACTTGAAAGAATTAGAGAAGAATCAAGGAGGATAGAAGAAGAGAGGCAAAAAAGGGCGGAGGAGGAAGCCGACGAGCTGAGGATGAAAGAACTTGTTGACTTGGCAGAGGCTAGTCGTAGATCGGTCCAAGAAACCCATGGGGGAGGAGAGATCAACCTTTTGAGTCCACGCCATGAGGCCGAAGCAAGTGGCAGTGTGGAACCGGCCCCAGTGGTTGTAGGCAAGGCCAAGTCCCTGCTGCACCCCCTGCCTTCCTCCTTCGTGCCAGTGCCAATTGACACCACAACCGCCCCGCAACCCACGTCCTCTCTAGACACGGCCCAACTGATGAGCATGATGCAGATGCTTGTCAGTAAAGTGGTTGAGATTGTATCGGAAACCAGAGCGAAAAGACCCGCTGTCACAAGACTGTGACAACTATTATCTTTTTGCTGATTTCTTTATTACTACTTTATTTGGTTTTTCTTTTTGGAAGGATCCCTCTCGAAATCTAAACGCCTAAGTTGCATGGCCAGTATGTGAAACGGATAGGAATGTCAAGTGAGTCAAGACTGGACAGTTAAGGTCCAGTACAAGTCTGGAAGAGACTTGTGAAAGTGTATATGGACAAGTGTGTTGAAGAACTAGCCTGGAAGAGACTAGTTCAAAGTGAAGATGGACAAATCTTCAAGAGATTAGTCCATGTGGGATCATCAGTGGAAATTCACTTTCAGTTGAGCTACATTGCAAATTTGGATGTAGCCAGAGTTTGCAAAGATGGTCAGAAGACTAGTAGGGACGCAATGGAAGCAACTCCTAAAATTTAGGGAGTTACTATTTTCAGACCCCAGAATCTGTTCGCGTCATTATCTTCGTTTTTGCACGAGGATTAATCCTCTGGTCTGTTCCGAGGTCAAATTTTGAACCGAGGATGGAGAATTTTAGACCGGAAGGTTGGAACGGGAAATATCTTCCAATACTGCCATTTGGCACAAATTTGTGCACTTGCCTCTTTAAAGAGAGGCTGGCGTGCATTTTTTTGGGTCTTTGGGGGCTCATTTGAAGAGTATGGAGGAACAGTTGCTGATGGAGAAGATTGGAGAGCTTGCCTACCTTGTCCATGATGCACAGAGGCCTGAGCTTGCTCCCTACTCTCTCTCTCTCTTTCTCCCTGACAGTATGGTTATGCTTCAGAATCAAGGGCCTTTCTTCTGATTTATGTACAGTTGTGTGGGAATATGTTGTCTTTGCATGAGGCAAGAGCCTCCTTTCTTCAGGAACAGGAGCAGTTGTTTGCTGTTCCCAAGCAGGAATAGGTGAGGGTGGTAATCTCACCAAGCAGGTGTCTGAAACAGCACTAAATCAGTACAGATTTTGGACTGTTCAGAGGTTATTTCAGAGCCCAATTGATGTCAAAGTCAAGGGGCACTTGGCACAGATGATGCAGAACAGTATAGGGAACAATATGAGCTGAAAACAGGTTTCAGAACAGGTCTGAATCAGTAATTACAGTGGGCTGAACAGTATAGGGAACAGTATGAGTTGAAAACAGGTTTCAGAACAGGTCTGAACCAGTAATTACAGCAGACTGAAATGGTCAATTCTGTACTCCAACCAGAGGTTTAAGACTTGGGCAGAGTTTACCGTCTTGGTCAACTTGTTTTGGGTCAGTAATTGTACTGTTATGCTGCCAAATTTCACCCAGAATAGGTGAAATACAGCCCATTGTACTTTCTCTCTGTCTAAAAATAAAGAAATACCGCAAGGGGCGCCTGACTTAGGGGCCAACAAGGTGTCTGTATGGCAACAGGAGCATTCTAGCTTCCTGTATTTCTTCTTGATTCTGTGTCTTTAAGTTCAGGTAAAGTAGGCGACTGTGAATTGGGTGAAAGCATTTATATATTTTGGTTGTACACTACCGCCCTTTCCAGAGGACATGCCGGTTTCACCTGTTGCCGTAGATGCCGAGTCCAGAAAAGATCCAAAACGACAAAAGCTAGAGGCGTCAACCACTACAGCCCCTACTCCCATGCCACCTAGTGTGGACTACGACGCTTATGTGGCTAAGCTTCTAGCACAATTGGGCAAGGCGAAAGAAGAAAAGAAGGTGGCCCTGGTGGAGCTAGAAAAAGAAAAGGAAACTTCGGCAGCCTTAAGGCTAGAAGTTTCAAAGCAAGGAGCCAATCGAAAAAGGGAGGTGAAAGCGCTACAAGATCAACTGGAAGCAAAAACAAAGGAAGCCTAGGACAATGAGAGCCGCCTAAGACAAAGGCTGGAAGATGAAGAGCAAAACCCGGTGGCAGAGCAGCGGAGCTTAAAGTTACTAGTGTAGCAGTATGCTGACCTGGAACAGAGAACTGTCAAACTAGAAAGGTACGGACAGATAACAACTCAAGAAGGCGAGCCAAGTGAGCGACAAGAGGATACTATAGCTTTTCAGCTATGGTATGGACTTGAGGAATAAGACAGACTGGAGAAAGAGATAGAGTTCCTAGCACAAGAAAGGCCGGCAATCCTCGCAGCAGAAGCACAAAGGCTGCAACATGAGGCACAACGACTGCAAGGTGCATTGGAGATTGCCAAGGGAGACACAGAGGCTCTCATGGCCATGGCCTTCACACAAAGAAGATCCAAAGCCACGAGCAGCTTGTGCAAAAAAAGTCAGAACTAATTGCTGAGGCAGAACAGAGATTCAGCATTGCAAATCAAGCAAAAGAAATTGCTGAAGAACAGTCGGCTCGGAAATCTAGGGAGAGAAATCAACTTTGGTTCTTAACAAATGAGCAGCAGCAGGCTGTGACAACCCTGGCAAGTGAGCTGGAGGAGGGAAGAAAGAAGATGAATGAGAGAGCCAGCGAGTGGGAAAAGAACAATTTTGAAAGAGCTAGGCATTTAACAGAACACTTGGCGGTGGCTGAGTGCGAGAGAGGCTTGTCGAGTCCAGAGCAGAAGCTGCTGATGTATGCACCAACGCACAAAGGTAAGTCTTTCTCAGCACAATACTACACGTCACCCAAGCGGAGGGCAATGATTCAGTGGAGAAGGTAAGAAGGAAGCTAGAACTGACTACCCGAGTACTAAGGTATGGCCTTCAAGAAGAATGGGAGCTTCCGACAGGCACATGAATCACAAAAGAGCAGCAATTTCACTACATATGCCGTGCCGGCCTCTCCACTGTTGAGCTTCAGGAACTTGGGTTCAAAGAACATGAGCAGCCGCCACCACCACCACAAGTGGCCCCAGCAGTGGCCGAACAGAATGTCGAAGAGGGTCCGGACTTTGAGCAAGATGTTGAAGAAGAGGAACAAAGAATGCCCAGTCCGCCTCTACCAGACCTCTCGCCTGAAGAGCCCGAAGATGCCTACATGTCCGAGCGCATTGTGGCAGCCAGAAGAAAAAAACAGGAACTGGCAGAGGAAGCCCAACGCAAAGCACGGTCACTGTCAAGACAATTCCCTGAAGAGCCGGTGCCACTACGAGGGGATCCCAATCCTATCGATTGGCCTTAGGAATTGGTCATATGGCGTGAACGGGAGTTCCAAACGAGGCCATTTGAACTTTCATTTGCTTATCCACGCTCTCTGGACCGTGCGTTGCCTCTAGGCATTCTAGCCAAGATCAAGGATCTAGCTAATGATCTTGCAAACAGGTGGATAGAGAAAAGAAGCCTCATAATAACAAGATGGAGGCAAGAGCCTGCAGAACTACTGGCAGGACAAGGTAAACAGGGTTCCCAAAACCGTCCAAGGCTACGAGGCGCAGCCGAAGTGGCGGAGGAGGATTTGGGATACCAATTTTGACGCTTGGACCGCCTTCTGCAGCTCGCTCCCTGAAGAACGCAATGACCCCATCTACATGCCCTACCCCCGTAGGCATGGAGTTGACTACGATCGAAACATTCATTTGGATTTTGACTTTCCTAAGATATATAATGTTAATGCCCGGAGTCTCGAGGAATGCCTAGTCTTTAGGTTAGAGGATTTCCTCCCATCTATCATCCGCTTCCTCGCGGATTTTTCTTCTTGCCCGGATCCAGCCTTCTTAATCACCTGTAATTATCTTAGGCTTATCAAGTTCCCACTAATGCAGAGGCCCACAGCCGAGGAAGCCCACCTCCCTCCACTCTTTTTTTACATCAACCTAGGGATAGATAGTAGAGCCATGACTAGATTAATGATGAGGGCAACCTTGCTTCCCTCCTTTTGCCTAGAAATCTTAGAGGATATGAGTGATACCCGCTTCACGAGGTGCAATCATCCTTTCTTGTCATCCACACCTCTGAAGGCTCGGGCCACTATTAAAGAGTATCTACAAAGTCGCGCATTCCTATCCCAATGCTTGCGACCACCTCTTAATCTGGCTGAAGGTGATAGGCATTAGCCAAGACACCTTCCTTGTATGCAATTCTTTAAAAAAAAAAAAAAGCATAAGGGCTCACTTCGCTCACTACACCTAGGGTTTATACCTAGCCCCTCCCCCACTTCACGCTTAGGGCACATCAAGGGCAAGACTTCCAGACCTGTCACCCTAAGTTTTGCACTGCACCTCCAACAACACTCGAACTGGGTCCTTGAGTGTGGGACATTACCAAGGGTTTACCCAAGGTTAGACCCATCTCCCAGTTCCACTACACATGCACTTACACCACATCGTGAGACAGACACACCCCTTAGGGAGTGCACAACTTTCTCTTGCAGGCTATGATCGTGACTCAGTGAATGGCTACCCAACTAAAGAAGACCATCCACGATATCCGCTAATGACTAGGAATTTTTCCATGAGTCGGACAGGACACCACTACAGCAGCTTCAGGAGCTTTTGCATACTCCGACGGTTGGATGGACCAACATGCTTGATGTAGCTGACCATCTACCTGCTGATGGCTACCATGAGTGAACCCAATCAAGTAGAAGGAAAACTCTGTGATGAACCCACCATTGGCATAGATCTTGGAACCTCATATTCTCCAAATGATTAGAGATCCCCAGGTTCAACAGCCGTTGCAGATGGGAGCTACAACTGTGTGACAAATGCCGAGCATCTTCATGAAGTCTAAAGCACGCCGGAATCTCTCCCAGTCATCGTTAATCAAACTCCATCACCTCTCATTCACAACAACACCTTTTGATCATGGTCATCTACCCACCAGTTCCACTTAGCAACAACCCCAACTATCCCACTATTCCCCACCATAGTGCCATGGGGCTGGCACTCAACTAGGAGGGGGGTAATGTTTACCGCAACACAGAGGATCGGAAAATGGAGCAGAGGAGCGGGAAAATGGAAGGAGATAACCGAAAGGGCACAAGACAAAGGAAGGAAAAGGCGCCCCGAATGGAGGTCAGACCCTGAAAAATTTGAATGATGACCTCTCTAGAAGGCCTCAATGTCGCCTCGAGAAAAGAAAAGAGTATAAGCGCACCATTAATTGTGAAAGTGCTCCCGAATCCTTGTAAAAGAGTGCCAGGCTCACTCCTGTGCAAATTGTATGCATTAGTTGGGAATGGGATAAGTTAGAATGGTGGGAAATAGGAAAAGAGGGCCTAGGCTAATGGTCGGCCATGTAAAAAGTGGGGATGACGGCCCAGAAAGTAGGGCATGTATATAAAGTTCAAAAGTGAATGAGAAGCTCATTCTTGTGTGTGGCCAAAGCTTCTTCTTCTTCTTCTCTTGTTTCTTACCTTCTTGCTTGTGCTTGAGTGAGAGAGTGAGGGAGTGCGAGTGAGAGAGTGTGTGAGAGTGAGGGATCGTGGAGAAGAAACTCCCCATCTTCTCTTCATCTTCTCTTCTTCTCTTCTCTTCTCTTCTCTCGCGCGGCTATGGAGGATGGAGCTTGAGGGAGGGGGCTTGAGGTTGCTTGAGCTTGCCACAAAGATCATGGAACTACCGGAGTGCAAGAGAGAGGAGGGAACTCGATCGAGCATCAAGGTAAGCTCACTACACCCGTAAGGTAGGCATCGCGCGTCAACTATGTGAGAGGTAGCCATGGCTGCTCGGCTTGAAATGCTTAATCAATAAGCGGTCCGTAGGTCTCGGGGTAGAGCTCCGTAGCTCCCCCTCCAACGGCTAATTTATTTAGTCCGTCACCTCTTCTCTCCAGCCTCTCCACTACCCTCATATCCCTTCAGGAGAACATTGCAGTTCGTGGTTCGTGGCTGTCATCATCATCTTCCTTATGCTACGACACCCTTGTTCCCTTGTATCACATTCATTCCATGATTCGGAACTTCATCATTCCATTCATCAGAGTTTCTTCTCTCTTCTTTTCTCTTCTCTCCATGTTTGCCGAGTTTACTCCATGTTCCTCCCCGTCAACCCTACTGTCTTGCTGGTAGGTGATCTTTTGACATTGTATCAGAGTTGGATCTGCTCAAACAGCGGCAAAGATCCTCCATTCCAGTAAAGGCAAAGACCGGTGTGGCGGGTTCGGCATCCACTTGTCTTCTTCTTTTTGCCCATATCCCTTTCGCAAAGGACATCGCAGTCTCAGCCGTCTCTTGCTGTCATCTACAGTCTAGCGTCTATTTCCAGCCTTCCACCCGCAGTTTGCAGCTGTTTAAGTAGAACGACTGTTACTGATCACTCTCCATTCAGAAAACAATCTCGTTTTTGCAGATTTCAAACTCTTACTGCTGGCCACATCCTCCTCCCACTGGCAGCCCACTTCCAACCCTTCCACTCTCCTCCCACCCCTTGAGGCGGACATTGCGGTTCGTGCTTCACACTGCCCTCACACCCCTTGAGGCAGACATTGCGGTTCGTGGTTCATGGTGGATGACCTCTTCCTTCTTCAGCAAGGCACACTGGTATCCATGGCTTCTTTACCAATAGATGACCAGACTACTGGGTGCTCCTACTGTGGCATCACCAAACACACCACCCATGCTTGCCGACTTCAACCTTTGCTCCCCACCCCTCCAGAGTACATGCGTCTTCCACCAAGCACTCCTTGTGCCATCTCTCCTTTCTAGGCCACAGAGAATGTTCTGCATCGGCTATCAAAGTACTATGCTCAAGGCAACAAGACGCATCCGATGCGCACTAAGTCCTTTCGAGCACATGGAGGATCAATTGGTGCTATGACCTCCTGGAGATCGTCGCAATGCCAGCAGCAGTCTTCTCCCACTAATTTTCAGGTATAGTGGCTTCCACGACCTGCAGATCTGCAGTCCGCTCCATTGAGAGACAGTGATTGTTTGATACCGTCTCCTCGTCAGTCTGCTCCTTCGAGAGACAGTGGCTGCTCGACTCCTTCCTCTTCTTCGGCGACCCAGTCTGTTCCACTGAGAGATAGCGATTGTTGCCCACCTCTTGCTCATTCTGAGCCCCACCCTTCCCCACCCTCGATTACTCAAGTTCGAGAGGCCACGTTTGGGAGCTCTTCGACACCCCAAACACCTTCTTCGGCACAACAAGTGGTACTTCCTTCGTCATCAGACTTTTCGGTCGTGATCCATGAGTTTTTGGATTCCCTATCTACTTCAGAGGGGGATGTTATTTATTTACCCTCAAAGGCGGCATAGCTGGGGACCCTCCACCTCCCACCTCAAAGGGGGAACCTACTCCACATGAAGCTCGGCACCACACAAAGTCCGACATTCTTGCTATGCATTGCATATTTTCTTCATCTTTGTACTAGGGCGCTTGGGCAAGTGAACAATTTCCCCACAAGGGACACTATCCAAGTGGCACCTGTTGCTTGAGCATTCTTTAGCATTGTTTCCCTTTTTGGGCCTGAGAGGGGATGTTGAGAAACCCTTCACCCGCAGTTTGTGTTTCTGCGTTTTGCGTTTTGCGTTTAGGGTTTGCAGCCCCAAAAAGGGGCGCCATCCTGGACTGACTGTGCCTATTTATAGGCCACTCTCTCATTCATTCCTCACGGCTGATTCATTCAGTCCGTCACCTCTTCTTTCCAGCCTCTCCACTACCCTCACACCCCTTCAAGAGGACATTGCAGTTCGTGGCTTGTGATTGCTACGGTACCCTTGTTCCCTTGTATCACATTCACTCCATGATTCGGAACTTCATCATTCCATTCATCAGAGTTTCTTCTCTCTTCACTTCTCTTCTCCATGTTTGCTGAGTTCACTCCGTGTTCCTCCCTGCAAACCCTATTCTCTCGCTGGTACGTCATCTTTTGACAGGGCTCACAACACTCTTCGTGATGCAGGGATCCTTGAGGAGTGGCAGTCGCAAGATGGTCCACGGCGTTCTCGGAGGAACCAAGCATACCACATTGCGGTTGTTTACACTAATTACTGTTTGATGACTCGTGTCATGCTGGATCGGGAGCCCACCTTCGTGAAGGAGGCTTTACAGCATGATCATGGGCGGAAAGTGATGGAGCAGGAGTTGGAGTTGATTGAGAGGAATGACACTTGGTATCTTATGCGAAGCCTCCTCATAAGAAGATCATTAGGGTCAAATGGGTCTTTAAGACCAAGTACCGCAGTAATGGCACATTGGACAAGCACAAGGCCCGCCTTGTTACTAAAGGTTTTGCACAGTGCCCAGGCATTGATTTCCAGGATACTTTTGCCGCTACAACTCGGATGGCTACTATTGGCATAGTTCTTGCCTTGGCTAGCCATAGAAGATGGCCGGTCTATTAGTTGGATGGGAAGTTTGCCTGCTTGAATGGGGAGTTAAAGGAGGAGATTTATGTTGAGCAGCCTCTAGGCTTCGGTTCTTTTGATGGTAAGGTATATAGGTTGAGGAAGGCTCTTTATGGCCTTAAGCAGGCTCCTTGTGCTTGGAATGAGAAGATTGACTGGTTCCTCCAGGAGAAATTTAAGGTATCGGGATTCCAAAGCTGACCCCTAGCTTTGTGTACACACCTCAGGTGGAGGTCGTGTGTTGCTTGTCCTTTATGTGGACGACTTGATTGTGACAAGTAACCATACTTAGATGGTTGAGCAGATGAATGCAACACTTCATGAGAAGTTTGAGATGACGGATATGGGACTTCTTCACTTCTTTTGAGATAATGAGATCTATCAGACTCTGAGGGGGATCTTTCTTTCCCATCAGCAGTATGTACAGGAGCTCTTGACTACGTATGAGATGGAGGGATGCAACTCCCTTATGACTCTTATGGACATGAATTGAAAGGCTTTAGCTCATTCTGATTCTCCTTTGGTAGATGCCATCCATTATAGGTAGTTGGTTGGCTCCTTGATCTGGCTTCTTAATACTTGTATTGAGTTATGTTATGTTGTCGGTGTGCTGGCCGGGTTCATGAGTGAACCCAAGATGTTACATTGGCAGGTTGCTCAGAGGAATTGCGATTCCTATGGGGGACCCCTGATCTTGGAATCTATTATCCAGTTGGTACCGGTGCTACAGACTTTGTACTTATAGCATGGAGTGATTCTGATTGGGCTGGCGATGTGGATGCCCTATCTTCGACTGAGATGGAGTATCGGGCAGTGTCTTCTACTACCTATGAGACAGTGTGACTTCGTAGGCTCTTGGAGGAGCTTGGTTGCCTGCAAAGCAGTCCTATTGTTCTACAGTGCGACAATGAGAGTTGCATTGCCTTGGCTAGGATTCTTGTGTTTCATGCTTGGACGAAGCATTTTGAGATCCAGTACCATTTCATTCGGGAGAAGATTTTGGATGAGACCATTTCCTTGGTCTATTGCAAGATAGAGAACAATCTTGCAGACTTGTTTACCAAGATGATTCCCTAGGCTTTACTCCGATAGCACTCCAGATTTCTTAGCCTTCTGTCGTATCCATGATTTGAGAGGGGTTGTTAGAGCTGGACATTCCTTGGACACGCAGGAGCAGCAGGTATAGCAGGTACAACATGTGACAGGTGCAATGGCAGATTTCTTAGCCTTCTGTCGTGTCCATGATTTGAGAGGGGTTGTTAGATCTGGTCATTCCTTGGACAGGTAGGAGCAGCACGTATAGCAGGTACAACATGTGACAGGTGCAATAGGAGTGCCACGTGGCGGCTGACGTGTTAGGTGATGGCAGTTTTCAGGTCGAACAGCTGGTTGGCCAGATTGTTGACCAATCAGCTGCACTTAATGCAGGCAACTTGGTATTTTTTGGCATTTTCTGCAGGCCTATTTATTGGCCCTGGTTTTTGCTATCTTTCTTAGTTGTGCTCCCAGTTTTCAGGCTGCATACGATGGAGACTGCCCTCAGGGCTGATGGAGATCGAGATCTTTGAGGTGGAGACATACACAGACATTCTCTCTGCACCCGTGTATATTTCTGCATCCTTATACATCATTCTTCACTGTAGATTTTCTATGTTTTGCTCTCTCTCTCTCTCTCTCTCTCTCTCTCTCTCTCCTCTCTCTAGATTACATAGACCGAGGAGCTGGAGCCAGCCTGGCAAGGGTGCTGATACTGATATTACTGTATACAGATGATATTGTTCTCATTTCAGATTCACCGGAGGGATTGCAGTGCCATCTAGATGCTTTGCACATCTTCTATAGAGATAAAGACCTCTCAGTGAACCTTGGGAAGACCAAAACCGTGGTTTTCAATACTTCAGCAGCATGGGTGACTAGATCTATGTACCAATTCACATTTGGGGGAGACATATTGGAGCATGTGAGGGAATATGTCTATTTGGGAGTCACCTTCTTTGGCCCACGTTTTTCGTTGAGAGGGGCATCAGAAGCACGTTTGGCATGTGGATACGCAGCACTAGGGGCACTCGAGAGTCAATGTGCTCACATATAGTTCCAAGAGCCCCACACCAAACTCTGGTTGTTTGACACCCTAGTCACACCTACATTACTATATGGAGCAGAGGTATGGGATTGTAGCGTGTACCACAAGCGTCTTAGCCCACTCACTGATCAGATTGGAGTAGAGAGGGATTATTATGATGGTTGGGATAGCATGGAAAGACCATTGATCATGATGATAGCATGTATGATTAGGAGTAAGCCCTCCACCCCACATTCTATTGTCAGAGCAGAGCTAGGAGCAATACCTATAGTTCTGGAGGCACTCTTCAAGGTAGTGACCTTTTGGCACAAACTATGGGAACTTCCACGCCATAGATACTCTAGATTGGCACTAACCTCATCTAAACAACTAGCAGTAGGAGCTGAGAAGAACCGTTGGTTATCAGAGATGGCTATTTGGATGAGTCTACATGGTTTGGATATTGACGGCCTTCCACCTTTGATTTATAGCCTTGATTGCTCTGTACTTTCTCTCAGCCGATCAGAGTTAAACCAGGTGGTCAAAGCTAATATCTTGAGGATTGAGACAGCAAAGACATGGATCTAGGACCCTTCTTGGAAACATTAGTGGAAGAAAAATCAGACACATGATTTTGTAAGATTTTTTTAAAAGAACTTCCACTCTAATCCAAAAAACTTTTCAACATGAAAGTTGTAGCGCGTGAGCTGAAGTTTTGGCTGGTATTTTTTTATAATTTTTTGGAGCTATGAGTCGGGAGATATGGCCAAAATGGTGGACACCAACTTTTTCCAACTGCGGTGGGAACCACCTCCTACCACTCCCTCTAGGATCGAGGATGGAGTTCTACAAAATTATTTCTTGTCTCTCTCTGATGATGGTTTCACTATTCGGCTAGCATATATGGACATCCATCTCTCCCATAGCGTATGGGTTGCTATCGGACAGATCCGTACCTCCTCACATAGGCTTCAGGGAGACAGATAGATGGAAAAATACCCTAGCAGAGGATAGGACTTGCCGACTTTGTGGTCGAGAGCTTAAGACGGAGGAGCACTAAATATGGAGATGCACAGCATACTATGACATACAAGGACGGTACCACTGCCTCTTCCGTGATGGATTTGGACCCCTTCGTCGTGTCATGGAGTACGAGGACTAGAGATGCCTAGGTCTTTTCCTCCTGGATCTCGAGAGGCATTGAATTGCACTACTGCGAGACAGGAGGCCAGCTCACCCAGAGGGACACACACAGAGAGTAGTGACAAACTTCTTCTACAGAGTTGACCCTACTGACACTACTAGCCTAGCAGAGACAGAGCCACCTTGCCAGACACCTTACAGGCCACACCGTGGAGTCACATTGGATAGAGCCTTTTCCCTTTGTCGAGCATGACAACCCCGTCTACCAGGACCACGTCTGAGGAGGCCACACCACAGTCGGATTAGAGCCATTATTACGAGACACCGAAGACTCACCACCAAGCATATCAGTGAAGAAGCTAGGGACCGCATCATAGTTGAGATCATGTGGAGGTCTTGAGATTAGCTATAACCCATAGTCTCCACCACACTTTTGTACATGGTTCTATTAGATTTGGTTCTCCTTTCTTTTCCCTTTCTTTTCTATCGATGGAACAACACTACACATGGTTCAACCCTAGTATAATCCCATCGTTTAGTTATTTTCAGTACTGTTTCATAGGCCACCCACTTATTTGTCATGTTATCTTTATCTTACTGATGAGATGACATTAGACATGGATGTACTCTGGATTTTGTCTCATAGGCGACATTGGCCTTGTGTAGACGTTAATATATCTTTCTTTGTTGACTCTTTGTCTTGGTCATTCGCTTTTGCATTGCTTCACTCTGACAAAAGGTCGGTTTTACTGGAGTGTGCTTCTATGGCATTACCTAGTGGACCATTCCGACATTACTTTGTGCCCCAGTCGACATTTGGATAGGGCTATCGTGTCCTAGTGCCCCCACCTCCACCTTCGATATCATATGGACCTATGTCCGTTTCGGTATCTCCACATCAATTGGCACTCATTGAACATTAGCACCCTACTTTTGCCTATCCACTATTACTCCCTCCTCCTTATCCACCACCATCTTATCCTCCACCCTACCCACCTATCCATCTTTACTAACACCTCATGGTTCTAACTCCTTATCTGCCAAGCATGCTTTTAATGATAAGACTCGTTTCAACGGGTCAAACAACACCACTTGGTCAAACTTGATGAGGCTTGTCTTAGCCTCTCAGAACCTATGGGATTTAGTGCAAGGGTTTCGACTCCATCCTAATTTTGCACTTGTTTCATATGAGGTCATCTACTTATGGAAGGCTTGTAATGCCTCAGCTATTATCGAGCTTATGAAGGGCTTATTCTCATGGCTCAAGTTTAGGCCTAAGAGGAGTGTTGAGCTAAAAAAATGTGTGGAGAGACAAGCAAGATGACGTGTGAGCAAGCAAAGTGAGCATGCAAGCATAGGGGGAAAAAGCTGCCTTTGGAGATTGCCATATGCAATGCCATGAGTATAGTGGATCCACAGTTGACCACTCCAAGGGTGAGTGAAAAGGGATAAATGCGCATAAATGCATGTTTACATGAACACAATGCCAATGTGTAAGATAATGCAAAGGAAGATGCAAGTTTTGATGCTCATGCAAAATGCGATGCAATAGTGATGCTTGGACAGTGCCCTCGCAAGGGAATTGTTTACTTACCCAAGCGCCCTTACAATCATGTCATCCTAATACTGTGGATGAAGTTACAAATGTCCATAATGTACAATACGCTTTGTGATGGATGGTTTGATGTGTGAAAGAGAAATGTTTGCAACATATTGGTTTCTTATTGCAAAGGCATTATATTTCTATGTCCCATAGATGGATCAAATGCAAGTAGTATGGCCAAAGGTGCGTACATATGGTCCATTTTATGACAAGCAATCGTTAGTATAAGTCCAAGCAACATTATGCAGGTGATTACAAATAATGGGTTAAACTGTGTGGCTATGGGAAAGATGTTTGAAGAAGAGTTCTCTACTATTGTTTGGACACTTTGTGCTACACATAGCCTAGGCCTTGTGATGGAGGATGTGACAAAGCTATCGTAGGTGGATCATATTTTTTCTCTTGAATATAGCATGGTCAATTTTGTTTGCAAGAGACCCAAGGTTCTAAGCATGTATAGAGCAAACAATGATTCAAAGCTGCTTAAGTCTTCCAAGTCAAGGTTTGCATACGTGTTCATTACCTTGGAGAGGCTTATTATTATATGCTATTGTTTGTTAAGAGTGGCAAAATTGGGACGAAAAGAATGATCCCAAGGCAATTGCTTTTTGTGACATGGTTATGAAAGAGTAATAGTGGGAGGATGCACCTAGCCTAGTAAAGACCTTGAATCCCATGTACAATGTCCTCAAATTGATAGGCATGGAGGGGCACACCACTAGTTATAAAAGGTTAATTTATAACAAGTAAGAAATTCGTAAAATAAATGATAGTTTGAAATTAAACCAAGGTTCTGAGCATACACGGGCAAACATTGATATAGGGCTTCTTAAGCCTTTGAAGGCAAGGTTTGCATATATGCTCATCTCCTTGGGAGGCTTATTAGGGTGTGGCATGTCTTGCTTCACACTATTGTTTGCCGTGAGTGGGAGAATTGGGAAGAGAATAATGAACCCAAGGCAATTGCATTTTGTCACATTGTCGTGGAAGAGTATTGGTGGGAGGATGCGGCTAGCCTAGTGAAGACCATGAATCTCGTGTATAGTGTCCTTAGATTGATAGACATGGAGGGGAGCACCATTGGTGAAACCAACCTTTCTTTTTAGAGAAGGGTGGTGGAGTCCTAAAATGCATTGGTTTACAATAATTTACAACAAGGAATTAAATTTATAAAATAAATGGCAAATGGAAATAAAAAATTCAACACTTAACCACTTTGGGCTAGATTTCCCCCAAGAAAATTAAGATGAGTTGACACCCAATTGGCCCCAAAACTTTGGTATCCTTGCAGTTACTCCTTTTCACATCAGTTCCAAACACTTGTTGTATAAGTGAATACCCAAGAAGAGTCAAGAATTTGAGAGGGATCATTCTCCAAGGATCCACTCTTTCTTGCTAGATTGGTCTAATGCCCTAACAACATTTTGAATAGCAAGCTGCCCTGCCCTCTGTAGCTAACAATCACTAAATTCAATTTACCTCTACATCCAATGCACAACAAATGAGCAGCATAAAACCCTAAATTGCCCCTTGGTGATTGCATGCAAATCAGCCCACTTGTAGGCCTAGAATCTCATCTATTTAAGGCAGTCACTCTTTTCTCATTGTTGATCAACATGATTCTCAAGCCAAGCTTCTCACATGTCAAACTTCACACAAAGAGTGGATTGAGGGCACTAGAACACACGGGAGTTATCATTGTTGTTAGCACTTGAGCACGATTCCCACACTAGACTCCTCATAGATAGAATAGACTGAGGGCACTACCATAGGTGGGAGTTGATTGCTAGTATTATTGCTTGGTCCATTTGGACTGTGAGATGTAGTCATACCATTGATTTGCAGGTCATTCTTGTTGCATAGACCCTCTCTAGGATGGGATGGGGGGTGGGGGGGGATTGGGAAAAGTAGGGGATAGCAGATGGGGCTAGGTTTGGGGCCTAAAAATTGCACGTTTTCTTGACATGGGTGGAGAAGACATGCTCCAAGGAGCTTGGCGGAGATGGTAGGCCAAAAGGTCCCAAGGATTGGAGTCTGGGCAAGAAAGGTACGGTACCGTACGAATCAGTCTGTACTACGTACAGAGACAACCCTGAATAAAAGTTTCTTGGGGCATTTATTAATAGGTTTTCTCTTAATTATAAAGAGATTGGGATGGCGTGTCACAGATGTTCAGCTCTATGAGCTTTTATGGGAATGATGTAGAGCACTCATAGAAATAACGTAGATGGATTGGAGAATGGCTTACGTAACTCTTGGTTGTTCTTGAATATGCAAAGGTCTGAGATTTATGTCCAAGTTTAGCAACCTGTGCACACTTATTGGCCTAATCCAGTCTCTTTTGCTCTCTCATCTTACTTTGTATGTGTGTATGGAGTTTCCATTGCTCTTGTCTTGTCACTTCTCTCTCTATCTATGACACACAAATCAAACATACGCTGGGCTTCTCTCTTAGTTTTCGAGTACGTGATGAATCATGATTACTTAACCCTACAGTGGAGCCATTCCAAGGAGCTAAAAGTCATTGAGCAGGCTTTAATAAGCGATGGGGTTTGTCCCTCGTTCATGGCACTGAGTGGTTTCTTGACCCACTTAAGTGTCCACTTGGAGGATGTCCTCATAAATCATTGGCTATTGCAGTGTGCTTAAAGCAACTGAAATAATTACCCAATCTTGTCATTTTGGATTGGTTATGAGGAGATGCCAAATATCCTTATTGAATGCCTAAATGTTTGAAGTGTTTCTCTTTGCCATATTACTTTCACATCCCCAGTCCAAAACATTCACAAACTTGGCTAATTTCTTATTTCTTTTCTTATTGCAAATATAATTGCGACCCAGGTTTGCAAAACCCTAGAGGCATGGTCTAGAGTGCACCTGCTTAGTTAATGAATATAATTGTCTTTTCTGACCCTGGGCGGCCTGCACATTAGTAGGAGCCTCTGTGAGCATAATGACATGAGTAGAGAATCAATATATTTGCATTTCTGGGCTGCATATTCAACAGTCCAAACACACCTTATTAGTGAATTGATTTGAAAAGAAAATTATTATTGATAACCTGTACGAACCTACTGGCATTGCAATATCCCTGATTAATGGAGTTTATTCTCTTGCATGGGTTGTCCCTTACTCTTGGGCATGTATCCTAAATTCTCAAAAGTCTTCACAGTGCGATAAATGCTGTAAAACATTGTCACATAACACATCTCTGACTTGATATAACGTAACCATCATGCATGCCTTGACACTAGATTCATCATTGTTGTCGTTGTCCACGTTGTTCTTATCATTGTTATCAATGTCATTGGCATTATTATTCCTGTCATTGTCATTGTGTATGTTCATGATCCTTATGAATATTATTGCTGTCATTGTCATTGTGTATGTTCATGATCCTTATGAATTGTGTGCAGGAGAGCCTTTTACGTTTACAAGAGGAAAATGAGTTTCTGAAACGTAAGGTTAAGTGTTTTTTCCATTTCTGAATTATTCTGACACTTTGCGTAAATTGGATTTGCTTTCTACTCTTGGGAGAACTTCAGTCGGGAACTTAAAATGTTCATGCATCAGCCTTGAACTTCAGTAACTGATTGGTGTGAGAGGTGATAGGTGATTGCGTTAAGTTACACGCTACAAGAAACATTATTTGTTTGATTTTTTTGTAAACTTTCCTGGTACTGACTTGATCAAAT
Organism: Lygodium microphyllum; assembly: GCF_053477565.2. Taxonomy (NCBI): domain Eukaryota; kingdom Viridiplantae; phylum Streptophyta; class Polypodiopsida; order Schizaeales; family Lygodiaceae; genus Lygodium; species Lygodium microphyllum. The sequence goes on along the minus strand of NC_141143.1, from coordinate 24,359,159 downwards.
TGCTGGTGAGTGTTTATATCGAGCAGGTGGCTGAAATTACTGCAGTAAGTTCTGGTCCGGACAAAACAAGTAGTACCATTGGGACAGCATGTTCTGGAACAATCTCTGAAGGCAATGGTAGAAAATCTTCCTCACAATCGATACAAGCAATATTTATTGTTTTCACAGTTAAGGTGCTGGCTCTGAAGAATAGGACTGAAAATGATTGTAATGGGTTCATTGCAGGCTGATTAACATTAAAGTAGGATACTTTCAATGGTATTCCATTGTAGATCAGATCCTGCGATGAAGCAACTAATGATTAGTCTAAAAAGGCTTATTTCTTTTTTTCCTACAGCAATGACAAGTTGCCGAGCTGCTCACACATCCGATGATGATTGCTATGATGCCATTACATTGAAGCTGGGGTAAATTGTGTTATGCTGCTTTCATGATCAGGTGGATTCTGTTTCAAAAGAAAGTGGTGAATAACTTCATCCTTTTTGTGATGTCATGTACAGACTGTAGCTGTCTGCCTGGTCACACTTCAGGGAAACATTCTAAGTAAGAAATTCCCCTCTGAATAAAACAGGAAGGCTTTACTTATGCTGACAATAGACATTCCACAAATATTTTAGATATCAAGACAGGTGGTGTAGCTTACTTGAGCGTGTTTTTTTTCCTGTGCATATGCTGCTACTAATTTTGAGTAGCATTTCCTTTTAAGAAGGAAGGCTGTATGCTAATTAATATAAATATTGCACATATTTTTGAGATACCAAGAACTGGTACAGATGACAAGAGTGTGTTTTACTGCGCATATGTTGCCAGAGATTTTAAAGTACCATCTGTATGGATCAGCAGCTATTTGAGGTTGTGCACATAAGCCGCAGTTATATTAAACATTGATGATGTACAAATTGATGCTGTTCAAGTGTCTTGTAGCCTTGAACAGGATTGGCATTCACAAACAACCAACCAGCTGTCCCATCCACTTATCGAACCGGGCATAGGTCTTCTTTCATCTATCTCCACTTCTTGATATTGATGTGTCCTTCCATGTTTTGCACTTCATCCTCACTCAACTTGGACGTGAAGCTTCCAAGGTTTAGAACGCGTCTTCTACACCCAAAATGTTAGCCCCCACACTAACATACTAATGGGCCATGGAACTTTATGTGACCCAAAAAAGTATGCTCTGTTACACTCTAGTGGAAAGTAGGCCATACACTCCGGTAATTTTGTAGATACCAACTAAATGTAGCTAACGACTCTAGGACCATATGGTTGAAAGTTCTAAGCCAAAATGTTTGAGTGCTAGAGATTCTAGGTTCCATAGATCTTCCAACACTAGAAGAGTGAGGAATAGGTCTCAAAGAGACACTTCAACTTCAACAATTTGAGGAATCATACATTTGATTTTGTTATTTTTAATTGTGATGTCTCTTAGGAGCTAAGGTTTAGGAAGGTCCTATTTATCCGAGCCATGCATGCTCTCATCAAGATAGTTACTAACATAGAAAGTGGTTGGAGCAACATGATAGTTGGCTTTGAGGAAATATACAAACCTTTGGGAAATTGAAAATCTTGCCTCGATATGAACCCCCTAGATGCATGAAGATGCAACTTAAGTGGTGGTATATTATTATTGAGGTAGATGAGCACATGTTGTTTGCATTCTGCTCTCCTTCAAAAGAGAGGATGATCTACTTCATTGTTCACTTGTTTGTTTTGGGTACATATTGCTATGTCGCAAAGTTCAGTTTGTTAAAGGAGACGTATTTCTCCAATGTATTACACTTGGATTATATGTTGGTTATACATGATTCTCAAAGAGGTCCAAATGATGTCATTCATGTTGAGAATATACATCACTTTCATTGCTTTGTGTTACGTACGATTAGGAGTATGTGAACATAATTTTGTGATAGACGTTTGTAGGGAATATGTCAATGGATAATTGAATTGTGATGTGTATGGAGGTAATGGAATTGAGGAGGCACAAAAGATACTAAGAGCAATGCATTTGAAAATGGCTTTTCAATTAGTCGTGTTTGTAGTGAAAGTGATGGCGAGGGAAAGAGAAAGAGACAATGAGGCAATGAGATGGAGAATGAATCAGACACTTGTATTGGAATAGTTGAGAGTATATATATATATATATATATATATATACAAAAAATTTGTGGATATCGCAGGTTCTTTTATTGAAGTATCCTCCATATGTTTTAGATCTATCTTATCTATTATCCTATTTATCTAGATATTTTCTAGTTAGATATTCTCTAAGTACATATTCATATGAGTATATTTCATTATTCTAACATTCCTTCTCTCTTGAAGAGGGTAACAATATCTTTTAACATTATTTTTCTCTTTTAAAAGAAGGTTTTTCTATACCATAATAAGAGAGAGATTGATAAAGTGGTTGTGACTTAATGTTAGGAAAGATTGTTGAAAGTGTAAAATAGCAAGTGATTGATAAAGAATTTCAAGTATGTTATCTTTGAGGGTACTCCAAGAGGGATATATTTTCAATAATAGTACACTTTGTGTTGTGATCTTTTATCCATACAAAGTAGTATGTGCAAATATGCTTATATGTTTTTTTATACTTTGTCCATTTTTTTTACTTGTCTTTGGAAGGCTAAGATAGTTAGCCAATTTAAGAATATGGGTTGATCTAAGAAGAGTGTAGATTGCAATGGTCTATATGTATTTACTCACGATATAAAAATGTCACATTGTTTTAAAGTTTGCCTTGAAGTTGGATGAAGCACATATTCAAAAAGGACAAAAGATGGAAAGAGTCAATATTTGCATCATGAACAAGATATTGGACTACAACAATGGTGAGGGTCAAGCATCAGTGCATAAGTTTCACTCTGAGATGGAGATTTGGTAGGTTGGTGTGGTGCAGGTACCAATTGAAAATCATCAAACATTGAAATGGTTATTCATTCATACATGTATTCCAAACATTATTTAGTCTCAAAGTGAAGGAGGAATGTTGATACTTGATTGAATTTGTAATTTTAAAGTGGAATGGCATACGAGCATCGACTTAAAAACTATCAAATGTATGCTTGGAATATGCAATAGGGCAAATGTAAAATATCCTTGTGTTTATTGCATGGAAAGCGTTGGATCTAAAGATTGGAGCCCAACAAGAAAAGCTCCAACTAGAGACTTTATAGATTTGAGTAAATTTAAAAACATGGAAGACATGGGATCCTATTCTTTCAATTCCTCTTAGAAATGTTCATATTTGTACTTTGCATATAGAGATTAGAATGATTGATAAACTTCTCAAGTTGCATCTCGACTGTGCATATTCGATTAAGCCCTTGCCTTTATTAGATGAGTGTATTAATAAATATGAGGCATTACTCTTAAAAATGGATTTTCATGGGGGTCAAGTTCACTTAAGAAAAAATCTTCCAACACTTTCAGGGAAAATAAGGGATGTATCGGCTGATGTCTCTATGGGAGGCTCAAAAACTAAAAAAACAAGTGAGCATTACCTACGAGTGTTGGAGAGAGTTGTCTGGGATCACAACAAATGTTATAAGCACATTGCGACTTGAATTTCTAAGAATGGAGGTTTTGAGACACCTGAATGTCTTTCTAAAGCTCCTCAAGCAACAAAAGACAACATACATATATCCAAGAGAGTTTGAATGTTCAATTACAAATCTTCTTCAAGTAATAAAGGAGGCATGGGGAGAAAAGCATATCACATTTTATTTGGTAAGACAGAAAAAATTTAATCGACGTTTTCTTTGATAAATTGTCCAATGGTGTAAAATGATTGTTACTCTCTTATATTGCATCACATCCTTCATATCTATGAGCCTTATTTTGTGGAGGAGCAAGGCCCCCTAGCAACTTATTGTGGCCAAGGCAACATGGAAAAATCTCACTATCGAGCATATACAAGTTTTTTTCAAAGAACAAGATATGGAGAAGGAGTTATGAAAAGCAATGCTCTTGAGGAGCTATTCAATTGGTTTTTTCAACGACAACTTTAAAGAATGAATACTAAAGATGACAATGAAACTTGAGAATTTATAGTATTTTTAAAGATAGAAAAGTACAAAGCTAGCTTTCAAGAGCTTTCACATCCTCCTCCTCCTCCTTAGGGATCTTTCCTCTATAACGTAGAAATTATGTTCTCTTATAGCCAACTATGGATTTTATATCTGTTTGATTTGCTACCAAAGCATAAGACGAGAGGGTAAAAAAGTATCCAACTCTAGAAGTAGTGAAACTAGGACCATAACCAAATATCCTAATTGTTGGTGTTTTCTCCAAAACTATCACCTTGCGGGCATTATACTATAACCTAGAGAAACCAAGTAGCCTTGTAATTGCATTAGCACACAATATAAGCCATGTTGCTTCCTCTAAGAAGTTGTTATGGAATACTAAGCAAATATGAGGATCAATCCTTGCCAAGTAATGCCCAAGTGCAATGTCCTTCAATGAACTACCACCAGCTCTCTACCCTGTGCCACATCCCAAGAAGTTACCAGAATTAAAAATCTCCAACTGCAAAAAAGAAAAATATCAGATAAAAGTCAAACTCAAATATATCAATGTATCTTACAAAATGAGAGATAATATTACCAATTGTTTTTCATCATTGCTCTAGTTTGGTTGGATTTCGTAGACTAATTGATAATGATGTCTCATTGCTATCTTGCAATTCTTTAATATACTCTAATTTCTCTCTTCCAAAATTGGAAATTCCAAGTAGATCTTGAAGACGGTTAAACTCCTCATTAATAACCTCCAACTCTTTCTTAGCATCTCTTGCCTTGTTGAAACAAAGAGAAAAGGATATCCCTTGCAACAATAAACTTGTCATCTACAATTTTTATGTCCAATTTAAGTAACTGTTCTTTGGATTTATTCTCGACATCAACAATGCTATTACAACATCACAAACCTCTACGCAATAATGGTCTCATCTCTGAATTGGGTGACATCTAGTCTATCAACAATATATGCTTCTTGTTGAGGGTCCATACATTCCTTTGTACACTTCTCATTTGCCACCTAAAAAGTTAGGCAAAAGCTAGAAGACTGTGCTACCTCCAACTACTATTCATCAGATTGAATAGGATATTTAACAAGAGTATATACAATGAATGCGACTAATTTTAACATAAGCTTGCATTTGCTAGAATGAGCAAAATAAAACACATCTATTGCACAAAACCTGTGAAGAGAATGAGCTCCACATTTCCTTGTGAATAGTGACTTCTCTAAAGGTGAGGTCGCAATAGATATATGAACATATTCCTTTGTATCCTTTTCAACCACATGCAATGCTAGACTTTCAAACTCAATAAAGTCATCCACGCAAATGAGTTCACCACATGGTCAAGATCCCAATTAGGGTTGGAAATATCATTTACAATTGCATAATAAGATAACTCCATGCCATTCGAAAGAAGAAATTCTAGGAGCCTTTATGAGGGAGAAACCTCTGTGATTTGAGATAATCTAGGAATCCTCAATGGTGACTTATCTTTGCCTAGAGATTTCTTAGGCATTCCCACACTTGCTGTTGAGCATGGAGAAAAAGCTGAGGGAATTTCAAGAGCAAAGGCAGCACAAACTAAACTCCTTGACCCTGAAGAAAACGTTCTTCTTTTCCTCTTATGTGTGTCTACATATGGGTAGACATCCGAGGATCCAAGATATGGCACAAAAAGTAATACCTGATCACACAAAAAATGTGACCTCGCTTTGTATCGATGCAATGCAAATATGGCACAAAAATAAATTTGCAAGCCTATCGAATGGCTATCCTTGCTTTGTATTGTCTTACAAAAAATGAGCCAAAGAAAAAGTGCAAAACTGAGAAGGAAGACTCAAAAATAACATTAAGAGCACAAAACAATCAAAGTTGCAAGATCGGGTTAAAAAATGTACGAGAAGCTTGCCATAGGTATTTATACAACATTGGGACGACTTGACATGTCGACAGCTGTCAGAAACCCTAGTCAATATAGAATGCCACATATCATCGGCCACACCAACTATATAAGATAGGCCTTGGCTTATGCTGACCATTTTAGTCATCATACAATGGTAGAGAGTCAATTTCAAGTTTCTCCACCTTCTACTTATGGTGCCATATCATAATCATGCCACTTTCAGCCCGTGCCTTGTAGCCTTCTCCATAATACAATGTGATTATAAGTCCTGGAAGGGATGCAGTGTCGCTTCTCATGCCATATCACTAAATTTCTATCGTGCCGTGTAGCCTCCTCCATGATACAGTGAGATTGAAGGTCCTCAAAGGGATGCACTACTACTCTTTGCACCACCATATCGGCCCATGCTTCCTAGCCTCCTCCACGATATAGTGCGATTGAAACTTGTCAAAGGGACGGACGGACTACCACTCCTTACATCATATCAACTATTCTCGGCCCATGCCTTGCAACCTCCTCCAGGATATGGTGCAATAATTCGATTGGGACGAGACCCACTACTATTAGTTATGATTTATCATTTTGCTCTTGCTCCCTTAGTCAGATATTCCTTGTTTGTTCTTGCTGTTATTTTCTATTAGGCCAATGGCAAGAACAAAGTAGATAGCAAGGAAAGTTTATATAAACAACAAGGATAGTGGACAAGAGGCTAGGCCATCAGAGGTTCCAGAGGCTATTACCCTTGAAATCCCTCCTACTCCTGGTTTTGTTTAGTTTCCTAAGTAATCAAAGCAATCTAGTGCAAAGATTGTCTTCTCCTCCTACTCAAGGCAAGGTAACAATACCCCTTGTGATTGATAACCAACCCTATGATCTTGGTGGACAATCCTCTCCTCCATATGGCAAGGTTCCAACCTCCCTGAGGAAACCTAATCAACCAATTGATCAAGTTGGATCCTCTTCTACTCAAGGTAGTGAGCCTTCAAAGCTAATTAAAAGAAAGAGAAGGTCTACATTCTACTGTATGCATAAGTATTTTAGTGAGATAAGGAAGGGCCAGAGAGCCACACAACATGCCATTTCAAAGACAACTTTTATCAAATGAGTTAAGGATATTTCTAATAGATTGTTAAGAGAGTGGCCGTTGAATTAGGTCTTCATAAGAAATTGCAGCTTGCAATAATTCTTTATCTTCAAAAGATAGTTGAATATTTCGTTATTGACTTTATGAATGATGCTTGCGTTGCTACTACTCATGCTCATAGGATCATCTTGATGAACAAAGATTTTAGCATAGTCAGCAGAATCTAGTATAGGTTGGACAAGGTATTGAGGCCCTTGCTTACTACTGATAAAAAAGCCTATGATATTCTTAACATTCCCCCAAAATTATCCAAGAAAGTTATAGATCCAAAGATCGAGGATGCGACACATCTATATCCAACAAGGGGTGTATCTCAATAGGAGTTTGTCCAGGAAGAAAAAACATAAGAGGTCATAGAAACTGAGGACAAGATTTGCAAGAGAAAAATCACTTAATTATGAGAGGATTGGTAAATTGTATGGCCAAATGGTTGTCAATGGTTCTTGTACTTTTGAAAAAGAGGACTATATTAGCATACCTCCTAAGGACAAGTCCATGCTAGAGAAAAAAGATATTTGATTATCTGATTTTGTAGTTTATTGTTGTATGAGGGAATACATTTTGGTTCTCAAAAGTTTTAAGTATTTAGAATGATTGTGCTATTGATTGTAAATAACTTTATTGTGTTTTTGCTATTGGCTATAGAGCATTGATTGCTTCTCTTAGCCAAGATATCTCTAAAAGTATATTTATTGTTGATCCACTATTATGGATGGAAGTGTTTTCGAGATCTTGTTCAAACATAACAATGTTTTTCAAATCTTTTGATTTCATCACAAACTACCATATCTTTTTAGGCTCACGAAAGTCTACTAGAGATTCGACAATTCCTTGCAATTTTGGTAGCTTGCTTCAAATCTCATAGTGAGGGTGGGGTTTTTATATATTATGCATAGTTTGTGGTTCCCTCTAGAGCGGGTACATATGGACATATCAAGGATTTGCCATTGCCAAGTCTTTCATCTCTAAATTGGAAGATTCTTGACAAGGCAATGGGAGTTTTAAACTCAAAAGATATTCAAAAGTCCATGATGGCTGCAAGGATCTCAAGAAGAATACGCCTATCATGGTTTATACCTTTACATATCTTTGTGGCATGCTTCAAAATAGCACATTTACAAAGAACAAAGGTATCTTGGTTAAGTAGAAGTTTTGTGGAAGAGGATTTGGATAACATTATATGAAGGCTTTGGAAATCTAGAGAGTATGACCATAAGGGCAATGCCATGAGGTGTAATGTATGCCTCTAATCCTTGGCTTTGTCTTACAACATTACTTGACAAACTCTTGCTTTGGGCTTTCATTATAGGAGACATAAACTTAGACTAAGTATTTGGGTTCCCTTGGATTCTGATACAGGTTGCATGCCTTTTAAACTTAAGGTGCAAGTTATAGCACATGAAGAAGCAAAATAGATAAATGTTACTTCCAATTGGAGTCTAAAGGATGTAAGGAATACCTTGGAGCTACTAAACAATACATCCCCTTATATAAGTTCAAAGTCAATGGTAAAACAATTGGGAAGAGAGCCAAACGCTCTTTCTCTTGTATAAGTTGTTTGCATCCCACAATTGTAAGTTTTGAGCCATAACTATAAAAACTTTACATTATCTCATCTTGTTGAGTGACATTGTTAAAAAGATATTGTTTAATACAAACGTATAAGCTATCATGAAGCACGTTGCCTTTTGAATCTATAAAAATGAAAGTTACCTTTTGAATCTATAAAAATAAATTCAAGTGAAAATATACAAGGATACAAAATAATAAGACATCCTCTTAAGTTTTTGTTTGCATATATGTTCCTCCCGCTCCGGCACCTTCTTATTCTTTGGCATTGTAGCTTCTTTGTTACTTTCTACAAAGATTCGTAGTCTTCTTACAGGGGCCTTTTTCTTTGGTTTTTGTTGATAGAATTCAACTTTGGCAGGCACTCTCTTCTCTTCAGGCTCAAGAGGAGATGGATCAAACTTGATAAGAGAAAGCATTGGCATTCCTTTTTGTTTGGAGTTCACCTTACTAGTCTTTATAGATGACTTGCCCTTGCCCTTGCCCTTTCTCTTAGTTGAAGATTTTTGTGGAGGGGAGTTCAGATCGACTAGTCTGATTATCCTATCCCAAATCAACTCAATACACCACTCCCTTATCCACCACATATATGAGTCAGGGTAATCCTCGCACCATACGCCAACAAGTTGGTGAACCAATAAGGGTTCCTTTAAAAATGAACAATATGAAAAAGACTTACATTCACCCCGTCTATCTTGAGTAGCTTTGAATCTATTATCATGTAGACATTTGAAATCACTCTCCATTCACAAGTATGTGTGTCACTTTGCAATGGTACTTGTTGTTGAAGAAAGTTGTATGGCTTTTTAGGATTAGCAATATCCTCATATGTGGTGTCTAACAAGGTAGTCACAAGCTTGCAAACACTGCACATAGAAACTTGTAACTAAAATAGACAAACAAATAAAATAAACCATCAACAAAAAAGCAAGCAACTTTTCATACAACATACATTTATTGCTTGGCCATGAATACCACTTAGAGAGTTCATGAGGATAATTTCTCTAGCAAGTATGTTGATATATATACTACTCCAATTCCCTCTACAAAGCAAATAGTAGTAAGAAATAAATATGGCAATAAGGAAGTATATGTTAAACCTTTTGGAAAATTGCATACCTTTCGACAACAACATGCATGGCACTTTTCATTAATAGCTAGTGTGATGTATAGAAAGGGTGAGGATAAGGTTTATGGCCATTGTATGGTGCTTGATGAGGTGCCATTCATTTTAGAGAAATGCCACGATTCACCATAGGGAGTCATTTCACTCGACAGTTACCACCTAGAGGGCTTTACATGCTGGATATTGGTGGCCGACGATTTTTCAAGATGCTTTTGACTATGTAAAGTGTTGCAATATCTATCAGAGGCACGATACTAGTGAAAATTATAAGCGACCACTTAATTCGATTCTAGTGACCTTACCCTTTGGAAAGTGGGGCATTGATTTTCTTGGACCTATGCATCCTTCGTCTACAACATGGAAGCATTATATCATTGTCGGAACTGACTCTTTTACAAAGTGGTCTAAAGCTCGTGCTACAATGAAGGATAATGCCAAGGAAACAATTAGTTTCATACTTAAATAGATTGTTTGCCATTTTGATCCACCCAAGGAGCTCGTGTCTAACCGTGGGACACATTTCTTCAGAAACTTTGACAGAATATCTAAAAATTAAACACAATAAAACTAAACCTTTAGCCCCCAAGCAAATGGCTAGGTGGAGAGCACCAATAAGTAACTTGTGGCGATTTTATCCAAGACTGTAGCAGAGGGCAAGCATGATTGAGATAAGAAACTTTAGGTGGCTATTTGGGCTTATAACATGACATTCAAAACAATGACAAGCCATACCCCATTCAAGTTAGTATATGGGAGAGAGTATGTCTTGCCCCCTTGGAGATTGAGTTCCTACCGTAAGATTTGCTTTAAATCATTCTTTAGGCGAGATAGAAGCATTGCAAGAGTGGTTTGCTTCTTTAGCATATATTGATGAAATCAGATTACATACTTTCTTGCATCATGAGGTAAGGAAGAAGCGGATAAAAGTGCTACACAATCTACGAGCCAAGAAATATACATTTGTTAAGGGTCAATTGGCCGTGTACTATGATGCACATTGTGAGCTATTCCCTGGAAAATTAGAACCCAAGTGGGATGGGCCTTACAGAATTCTTTGTATAGGGAAGAATGGCTCTACAACCATTTTAGTAGATTTACAAGGGGTAGAGTTTAAGACTAAAGTGAACTTCAATAAGCTGAAGCCCTATTATGTGTAGGGACTGACATTGGACTTGGTGCCTATGCAAGTCTTCCAAGATCCGCCAGCTTAAACTTGTAGAGTATATCAAGGCTATTGGACGGGAAAAGTCATTCCTTATCTTAAGCATCCATACTTAGAGCAACACTACCACCAAGGCAGAGTTGTTTGGTGGAGTAAGGATTATCACATTACTGAGTGGCTAGACGGATCCTTCACATGGGACATTAAGGTTTATTGCCACCATTGTGGTAGAGCTATTTCTAGTATTCTCATTAAGTTTAGTGTGAGGAAGGAGGAATTGTACCTATCTCATAAATCCCCTTTCTCGGTTGTTGGACTTTGATTATCATAAGTATGTGTAGGTTGATCGCTATGGCATGGCACATCAATGAAGCCTTGGGCTATACATTGTATTTTGATGGTGCTTCGTGAGGGCCCGCGAAGCACGCTAGTGTAGGGGTGTCATTAAATATCCTCGTCGTAGAGTAATTATGAAAATGGGATTTTATTTTGGCACTCCTTTTACTAATAATATGGTAGAATATAATGCTTTACTTATGGGGCTAAATTTAGTCACATGTGGTCATATTCATCATTTTGTGATTTGCAGTTGTGATCAACCAATTGAATGGAAACTGTAGTGTGAGGGACCCCATTCTATGGATGTACTATCGTGTAGCCATGGACATGGTAGAGATATTTGAGTCAATGACTTATCAACTAATTGCCCACCATCAATGGAACCGCTTTGTAGATTCCCTGGCTAATTAGGCCTTTGTTGAAGATGTGTGTCGTAATTGTGGCCCTGAGAGTCTTCTAGAATTTTTTCTTGATATATTTCATTAGGCCAAGAGGGCCAATTTCCTTTCCTTGGTGCGGATACTTTTACCTTGTGGACTATTGTTTGAGTTTGATTTTGCAGAATAGTCCATTTGCAAGCCATGATGATGTTTTGTGCATTCACAATGACTCCCCTTCAATACCAAGTGCCTTTATCACCTAGTCTCTTGTTGGTTTCTACTTTATGTTTTGAGAGGAAGGGGTAGGGATCACTTGTGTATCGTCTCCCATGGATCTAGGGCAAGGACTTGGGGTTGGGATTACTAAGGGGAATGCCTTGATTGCTAACTTCTTGTTGGAAGGTGTAGGATGATCTTGGGTGCATTCTTGTGATTTTGATGGCTTTTTTCAACATTAGCAAAGTCAATCTGAATCACATTCAAGAGCTGAAGAGGGGGTATGTATTCTTTCTCAATGCAATCTTCTCAATACTATGTCCTTCTTTACAATGATATCTATAGGAGAATTCTAGGGTACAATCATCTTGCAATAACTTGAATTTGAGCTAGAGATCTAAACCAATCATAGCCAATTGTTTCTCTATTAATTCAACAATCAACTACTAGAAGTTCCAAGAGGTCATGGTACTCTAGATCCCCACATCATAACAAGGCCCCAACTATGCAAGGAATTGCACCGGTTTGGGCGTTAGTGACATAAGGCGCTTCCCAACTTTATGGAGTTGACCATCCAGACGCGCATGGCGTGGAGCCTACTAGTGCCACCATTTCATCATAACTCCATTAACATAGAAAAGAAGCAAACGTCTTGCAATAACTAGTGTTGACCATTCACCTAAATACAATGTTCATTTTTATTAGTCAGATATACATGTACTAAATAAATCAAAGACCCACTTTAAAAATATGTTCATATAAAGGAACTCTCCTCAGTAGACTCACGTTGAGAGATTCTAATATGACTAAAGAACTCTTCTTAATATATAAAAGAAAAGGTGTGTTACAAAGTTTGCAACACATGCATAAGTAAAGGGCAATACGTTGGCATAAGCCCATCTAGAGCTCCATGATCTAGTTTTGTGCATGTTTACAAGCTCAAAAGCATATGGTTATAAAGGTGATGAGTTTTATGTTTCATAAGCCTAATTGGGAACAAGCTACATGGTTTTAGATTGTCACCAACGGATTGGATAGAGGCTTCATGCTCCTTAGCAATGATGTCCTCGTGCTCCTCAACATTGTCCTCCTTATGTATCTCCCAAGCAATGGCTTCCTCGTGCTCCAAGGTTGTGCCCTTATGGGACGCAATAACAGCCTCTTGCTCCTAGACAGAGACCTCCTCATCATCCTAACATGCTTCATGGACAGTGGCTCCTCTTGCTTTAGTGTGATAACCACTTCAGTCTCTATGTTATCATTTGGATCATTGGAGTGACAAAGTTGATTAAAATAATTTAACCCTAAACCAATGGAAAGATACCTTGCTTGCTAATCCTCTTTTAGTTGTACAACTTCCTTTACACATTTTCCTTTTTTTTTTTTTTTTGAAATGGTGATCCCTTGAACTTAGAAAATATCCTCATGGATAATCTCAATGGTAGCTTGACTTGAGTCACAATTAAATTACATGTAAATCAATATGCTAGATTTAAATCTATTATGTAAAGCTAGGATGGGAATTTGAAGTGCCCACCTTCAAAGTGTTAGCCCCTCATGGAAGAGGAGGTCTACCTAGCAACTTAATTGGGTAGCTTTTATTACTATACTCATAGCTTAAAAACTGTATTTGGCTACTGAGGGCTTTCTTACTGCACTCCTCTTCATCATACAAGCCTTCCTATCCTCCACCTTATCCAAATCAAGGCTTGTTTCACCTCCTTTCTCTCATGTGTCCTTACTATCAGGGTTGACCTTTGTAGTGGTAGCTATCAGCTCCTTAAGCTTTGCAAATGAGCCTTTTATAGAGCCATACACATCTATAGTTGCTAATATATTAGTTTCTTTAGGAAGTCTAATTAGTACCAATAAAATAGTACTAGTATTACTAATTGCTAAACAATAATGTCATAGTAGCATACAAGATGGTACTAAAGCCTTAAATATTGCCCATGCAGTGGTGATATGTTCTAAATATGGTTAAGTCGATGATGACATAGTGCTAAAGTACAAAAGTGCCTTCTTCTTGAGTACTACTTATAATTGACAACTAGATACTACAAATGTAGAACTAATTATTGCTTAGAACAACATAATGGCCATAGTACTAAAGAGATGAATATTTTGAGGGAAGGTGCTCCATCTATAGGCATTTGGGTGTATGAGTCTAATGAAAAAAAAATAAGAGAGGACTATTTTCCATAGTATTAACCTCCCTTACAAGGAGCAAATACTACTAGCATACTAATATTAATGAATCCTAAGACACTTGTAATGAAACAAGGTCCAATCTAGAACTGAGAAGTACTAAAAGAGCGGCAAATAGGAATGCATGAGTGGTCACATATGTATTAATAAAAGAGTAGCTAAATGCAAAGCGAAAGAGACTGTGCCAAATGAGTTACAACTAACATCGCAAAATTAGCATTTTAATTACAAAGAGTATTGAAATTATATGAATGGAGGACTAAATGTGCATAGCAAAAACTAAAAGTGCATGAAACTATGATAAAAAGATTTAAACATCAGATAGGTACCTATACAAGGCCCATAACCCATTGTAACCATCCACTCACAATTCATGCTTTTGTTGCATGACTAGGCCACACATAATGTGGAGTTGGAGAAGTGATGCAATGCACACAACATGTGTATATGTGTGCATGCAAGGCATAAACACAATGTCCAAAGTGTCCAACTAGAAGCCTAGGCCATAAAACACATAGATGCATAGAAAATACCAAAATTGGCGAGATAAAAGAATCTCCCTAATGCATTTTTGCCATTATTCCATTTTCTACCAAATTGCCCTTCCCCCAAATTGTCTCATTAGAGGGGTAACAAAGTCCAATAACAAATCGTTATGAGCCAACTAGCTCTTCTTTGCTATTATCTCTAACAAAGTAAAAGGTTCAACCAATCATCTTTATCTTCATCGTTGGTCATAAATTTTATCTACCCTCCTACATTTAACATGTGCCCTTAACTTGGATGGGCAAACAAGTTTTAGAGTTTCCTACTAGATTGTTGCCTATCGGCCATGTGCCCTCATTGGCAGAGAGAGAAGGGCAACCACATTCCTTCAAGTTTATATCACATGGGTATCAAAGAGATGATAGAGTTGGGATCAACAACAGCACACTTTCAGAAAAGATCGCAATCAATTATGTGTCCATGGCCATACTAAGTGTTACGGTTTCCACCATATACTAACACTCATATAACCAAAATTGAATAGAGTAGTAGGAAAATTGAGATGACACAAAGAAATTTTGAGAGAACAAGAGATGAAGGAGCATGCCACAACATTGGGAATAGTCTCCCCCTACGCATGAGTAAACACCTCCCTCCCTCATGCATGTATTCTGTATATTACAAAATATTTTGTGCTCAAAAGAGGGTATTGCACAAAGTCATAATGCACGTCTTTTTTAGTGTGGCCCAACCTAGATAACTTTTCTTATCCTCTTCTAAAGGTATTAAAAGATCGGATTGTAAACTTATTTTAGAAAATACTTGTTTGGGGAGAAATCGAGAGCTTTTGAAACTAGGACACATAAAAAACTTTGAGGAGGTTTGACCTTTCTTATGACATAAATTTTAGTGTCAAGAATATTAATGATTAGACCACAAACAATACAATTGGTAAAAAGTTGGTTTGAACTTATATATTTTTGTACTTTCATTAGGCTTATATATTTATATACTTCCATTTTCTTGAGGGTTATGTTAAAGGGCCTAGTTCATCCTTACATCTTAGGAGCTGTTTTCTTGAGGGGTTTTTTTGGAAATTGTTTTGAGGGAGCTATCCCCTTGGGGGGTTTTCACAAGGGGGGGGGGGGGGGGTGTTTGGTTTTCTAACAAAACAAAGGTTATCGTTGGTTGTTAGAGGCATGAGTTAACGAATGCGTTGTGACTTTTGTACTAATGGAAGATCGTCTTGATTGTCGAGGGCCACCTTTTCCCTTACTGGCTGGCTGGGCTTTCGTGACAATGCTGATTCTGTAATAAGATAAGAATAGATACCCATGCCACTGTATGTACTATGGCCATATGCACACCGCACCCATGTCTACTACTGGGATACGTGTATCTATCTATTTAACTGTCTCGCCGCTCAGAAGCGACACGACAACTCTGGCCTACCTTTCGTTGTGCCTCCTTTCTTTTCCTCTCGTTTCCCTGCTGCCCCACACAGCCGAGCGATGGAGACTCCCTTCAGTAAGTAAGCCCTCCTCAGCTTTTCACAGGGAAATCTGCGTGGCTCTTCGCTGACGGCGACTTGATGCTCCTCTCTCTTTCTAGTGCGCCTGTGCCTGCTCGCTCCCCCTCCAGATTTTTACCTTCAGACTCTTCCATAGAGAGACTCTCCGCCTGCGCGCGAGAGAGAAAGGGACACGGACACAGAGGCTCAGGGGGAGATGGAGATAAAGGGAGGCATGCTCAGAGGCCCTGGCGGAGAAGGGATGCACATGCCTGCGCTGGCGGTGGAAGAAGCCGACCGTCACAACAGCAGCCGCTCCGACATTCTGATGCCATGGCTGCCGGATTCGTCCAGCCTCACCAAGACGGGCGCTTCTGCCAGTAGCCATGTCTCGCCGGGCGCAGTCCGTCGCATCGAGAACAGCACCAGTCGCCAGGTGACCTTTTCCAAACGCCGCACCGGTCTCTTCAAGAAAGCCTACGAGCTCTCCGTTCTCTGTGAAGCACAGGTGGCAGTCATCATCTTCTCCTCCACCAACAGGATGTATGAGTATGCGAGCTCGAGGTATTGAACCCTTCACACAGCACATGCGCATCTCATCATGCAATTTAGGCAAATTAGGTATTGAACCCTTCACACAGCTGCTGCTGCTGCTGCTGTGGTGTAATTTAGGCAACATGCATGCTTTATTCTGTGTGTATACTGAATTTTGGGGGTTTTAGCATGCTGGACATTCTGGAACGTTATCGGCAGTGCAATGCTATGGATCTTCCGTCGACCAACCGTCTGCTGCTGCAAGACGGAGAGGTACGGCCTTTCTCCTTTGGGGGAGAGGCCCATTCAATTTTCCCCGTTTCTCTTATGAAGTGAATGAAATATAGTTGTTTTAACCGTAGAAAGGATTTAGCACTCGCGGGCCCACGTGTTTACTGTGTCTCAATGCGCTGAATTTCTAATTCCTCCTGACGAGAGCGAGTGAATGCCTAAGTACGCAGTTAACGTCCGTGTCAAGGCCTTCCCAAGTACATCATCTTGCAGTTTCACTCGTACATCATCTTGCGATTATTACGAATGATTATTACGAACTTCTGTGCGCAGTGAATAGGGCTCTGCAATTTTCAGTAGATGCGAAACTTAACTCAATTGTGCTCGCGTGGTGTCCGTAAGCATGGATCGGCTAAGGCTGCATTTCTGCCAAATTGCTACTTCACAAAGAAGACACAATAAATGTGAGTCTAATTTTATACGATCATGTTTCTCGTCATCTTGTGTGTTTATGATCCTAATTGGTTGAACGATAAAAGAGGAAGTGGTGATCTCCACATGATACTCTCGTTGCGGCGGTAAATGATCGCGTCTACTACTTGTCAAGTGTTGCTCGCACCTCGAACAGTGCCAGCCAATTCATCTTTAAGCAATGGAGGGTCGTCCTAAGTCTTCTATAAAAGGTGCACTACCATTAACCAACTATGGAGGTAACTTGCAGAAGGGAGAGGGAAATGTGGATTTGAAAATTGAAAAACTTAATGCGAGTGTTATCATGATATGGTCCATCTAAAAGTAACATTTTTGAAATGCCAGTGGCATCATAGTACGACCTACCTACAATTTAACCTTTTGAGATTAGTCACATTAAGGGAAAGGGATTGTGGATTTGCAGATTTCAAACTTAAATTCCTTACGAGGCAATTCAAGGAATTTTAAGCTTCTAAAAAGAAAGGGATTGTGGTTTTGCATATTGCTAGTGGCACCATAAACATGCGAATTTAGCAAGAGGCAACATAGCATTCAAAACATGTCAATTCTTATACATGTGATGAAACATGTTATTTTTATACATGTTCTACTCATGACGATCCATGAAACGGCTCATCTATCTTCATAAATTTGGCATGTATCAACATAGCATTTGAAACGTTATGATTATACATGTGATGAAACATGTTATTTTTATACATGTTATGCCAATGACAATCCATAACACTACTCATCTTCATACATTTGGCATGCATCAAAATAGCATTCGAAACATTATGATTATACATGTGGTGAAACATGTTATTTTTGCACATGTTATGCCTTTTCTATACATGTTATGCCAATTGCAATCCATAAAGCAACTCGTCTTCATAAAGTTAGCATGTATCAATAGAGCATTTGAAGCGTATCATTCTTATACATGTTATGATTATACATGTGATGAAACATGCTATTTTTATACATGTTATGCCAACGACAACCCATAAAACAACTCATCTTCATAAATTTAGCACGTATCAACGTAACATTCAAATCATGCCATTCTTACAGTGTCATTCTTATACATGTGATGAAACATGCTATTTTTATACATGTTCTACCAATGACGACCCATAAAACAGCTCTTCATAAATTTAGCATGTATCAACATAGCATTTGAAACGTGTCATTCTTATACATGTTATACTTAAACAATCGATAAGTAGCTCATGTCTCAATAATCTAGCATATAAGGCTAGTTTCATAAATCTAACATAAAGGATGAATCTTAGGCTAGCTTCTTTTACATGTTAATGCTTAAATCACCCATAAACAGGTTATGTATGAAACATGAAGAATGAATCTCAGGTTAGTTTCTTATACATGTTATGCTTAAACAATCCATAAATAACTTGTGTTTTTGAATTTAGCATTTAAAGGCTAGTTTCGTAAAATTTGAACGCTTAAACCAATCCATAAACATCTTATGTTTCTAAATTTAGCATGTAAAGGCTAGTTTCATAAAATTTGAAATGAAGAATGAATGTTATAGGCTAGTAGCATGTAAAGGCTAATTTCATAAATCTAATATGAAGAATGAATGTTATAGACTACTTTCATAATTTTGATATGAAGAATGTGAGCCCTGTGGAATAGTTATGGAGCATATTTGTAGCGTGTCATTGTTATACATATTATGGCAATGACAATCCATAACAAGCTCACGTTTTATAAGTTTAGCGTGTTAAAAAGTAAAATCTAATATGAAGGATATATGCGATTCATATGGAATATGAAATAATTACGGAGTGTATATTGCAAAGAACTTGGTATTCGTAGGTCTATTGAGATCTGAATTTTAGATGAGCGTTGCCATTGATTTGGTAAGAGAGGAGAAAAAGCATGGGTGGAGGTCTCTTAGTATTTGTGATCTCTTAGTATTTGTGATGATGGTGGAGGCCCTTAGTATTTGTGGTGATAGTTTAGGAGTTTGGGGAAGAGATGAGTGTACTTAGAGCCTACTAGAGGCTCTATAGTATATGTGGTGATGGTTGGGGTGTTGAGCTCTTCCCTTGGTAATTTTGGTTGTGTCACCTAAACCACAGTGATGCCACAACCACAAATTTCGAACCCTAGTCATGGTACAACCACAAATCTTGAACCAACAGAAAGTGGCAAGAAGCATAAGGTATGGACATTGAGATTCCATAAGACTCCATAGACAGAGCATAAGGCATGCACAATACGATTCACCTTGCCTCACAATGAGATTTGTCTTGCTTAGAGATGAGCATAAGGCATGGTTAATGAGATTCCATAGAGAGAGCATAAGGCATGCACGATGAGATTCACCTTGCTTCCAAAAAAGATAGCATAAAGCATGCAGAATAAGATTCCCAATAGTAGGGTGAAGGGACCAATGTTTTGTCACATGACTAAATGGTTGACTAGCATAATAATTTTGAAGCCTTGTGCTACAAGAGATTCAGCTCTTACCAAGATCAAGTGCATTGTGATGATTCTTGTGCTACAAGAGATTCAAATGTTGCCAAGATCAAATGCATTGTGGTGATTTAAAAATGGTGGTCAGAGAGAAACAAATAACATTTTTTCCCTTGGAGTCACACAAGACCTTGAAAGAACGTTTTGTAAGCCATTTGAATTGTGCTACATTGTTCGCTTTAAAGGAAAAACACCCTTTTGCAAGTGATTTGAACCATGGTACATTGTTCTTTTGAGCAAAAAGCCCTTTCATGCATGCATGATTGTTTGCCCTCTTTGAAAAATATTAGTAACATTACTAGGTCTCTACAATAAGTTTTCGTAACATTACTATTAAGAGCTCTGTAGTCCCTCTATTATAAATTTTAGTACCATTACTAAATGGCTCCCTAGTCCCTTTCTCGAGGTTCACGAAGGCCTTTGGTCTAGTGCATAGCGTCTCCAACATGTGCAAGAGAATTGTCTTCTACCCCTCCCCTTGCCAAATTTATGATATAACCTCCGAGGAGGAAGACTAAGAGAAGAGAGAAGAAAAGTCATATTAGTTTCAACTAGAGGTTAAATGACACGCCATGGATAAATAAATGCAAAGGATGTGTAACATTCAAGATGCATAGGGTTATGCTAGAGGTTATAACCTCAGAGGAGGAAGAATAATAGGAGGAGGAGAAAGAAGAGTCATATTAGCCTTAACTAGAGGTTAAATGCTTCACCATGGATAAATAAAAGGCAAAGGATGTGCAATATTCAAGGTGATGATTCCATAATCTATAGAAGCCCTGGCTCTCCTACCATCTATAAGACTCATCATTATGCTGGAGGGTTATTAACTCTGATAAGCCATTAGTCACTAAGAACTTTTGGCTCTCCTACCATCTACAAGATTCATCTTGGGGTTATGGTGGAGGGATCTCAACTCCTATTTGTTGGTCTTATGAAATGAACCCCTGGAGAATATATATCTAGTGGCAAGATCATGAGTTTTGTCTAATGAGGCTTCTTAGGTGCTCATAGTTTAGTGGGTCTAGATATAGTAACCCTAGAGAGTCCTCTACTAGGTAGTACTATGGTGAAACATGTTTGGCCCAAGCTGAAATGCATAACACAGTTTAGCAAACTCGTGTTTCACTATCAAGATGAAATGCTTACTTGAAAAGAGAGCAAACGTTTTTTTTTCATTTGAGTGCAGATTATGAGTGATATTTGTGACCCTGATAGTGGCAGTGACACCTAACACCTAGTTAGTGGTGGTTTAGGCATTTACAAACTAGGACTTAAGAGTCATCACTTTGGACTAGATCATTTTTATTGGCTTCTTCATTTGTAAATTGTACATGATCTTGAAGTTAGAGCCTTATCTTGGTTTGATAATGAAGCCATCATCAAAATGATCCAAAAGGTTTGTTGAAAGTTACTAAATGGTTGATTACCCAAAGATGCTCCGAGTGCTCTCCAAATGAAGATAAGCCGTAATGGACCCTGGACATTGATAAGGTTCCTAGTTGAGACATGAGAAGGGATGTGACATATGAGATGGCCTGTAAACCTGATAATTAAGTCAAGTGGGAGGGTTTATAGAGGCAATGGAATATACATTAAGGCTGTTTGGAAGTTGTCGTGTAAGTTGTCATGTGCACCCATCCATGGGGCCTAAAGTTGGCCCTTGTTGGGGAGTTGTCATGCAACAACATAGGAAATGGTTCTTGAGATTCTCTCTAAATAATCATATATCATATATGTGTTTGATGCGATTGTTAGACTACATTGGAGGTAAGGGAAGGTGAATTGCTCACATGCATCTATAATTGGCCAACTTACAATACTATACATGGAATGCTACCTTTTAGAATATCATGGCCATTGAGTACTCGTAACTTCTACATACTAGCCTCCATCTAGCATCTATTGGGAATCACCTTCAAAGCTTGCAAGAATGCATGGTTGGATAGAGCAGTGAACCATCGCTTGTGTGAGATTGATATTAAATAATTTTTAATCCTCCCATTTTCTCTCGTATATTCATATTATCATTTATTTTCATGCTTTTTTTAATAGTATTCTAGGTAACAAATTTAGAAAAGTAGAACTAGCTCTCATAATAGTAAAGACTAGGAATGATATTGATCAATGGTAATGGCCTCAACAATTGTGAAAGAAGCATCAACATGGTAACTGGTTGTGCAATCACAGAAGGCAAACTTGATGGGACCAACTATATCTTGTGGAAGTTCAAGATCATCATTATCTTGAACCCATATGAACTTAAAAGAAAATTACTAATGGAAAGTTTAGCTCACTAAAGGTTAAAGAATCAAATCTTATCCTTCCAAATGTGAACTTCCTAGTTTTCTTTGCAAGACCCCTAAACCTATGATTGTCATAGTCTTAGTTGAGTTCTTATACCTTTACCTTCCTCTCATCTTTTTTCCATTTCATTATCAGCTTCTTTTGCAAGTTCCTTTGTTGCAAACCATAGAATGAAGAAGTCTCAAGACTTCTCTCCCAAGCTTGTGTGAAAGTAGACCTAGGCTTTCCTTTAGTAGAAGTAATTAAACAATCAAATAATGTTGAAGTTATCTTACCAAACAGCCCAAGTCTACAATGCTTACAAGAAGTAAAGAGAACATTAGAGCAACTAAAGAAAAGATTAAATTGTATTGACAAGCACTATAGTTGATTTTTCTCATAGCACATGAATAGCAAGAGAGGGATAACACTAGGCATCAAGAGTAATTCTAACCTTCATACAAGTGGACAATGACAAAATCTATGAAGTTGATGTGTCCCAAATAGGAGAAGAAGGCCCTTATAGCCTTATGAGAGTCGGAAGGAAGGATAGGATCTTTCAAGGTTTCTAAGCATTGATGGCCAATTGGAGATCCATCTTTGAAAAGCACCTTAAAGAGGTGATGTAGATATCTACCCCATTGATAGATTTATGCATTATAAAACCATATGAGAAAAAAGTGTAGATAAAATCTTAGTAGATCAATTATTGGAAGCAAAGAATTTTGTGGCATCAAATCTAATCTCCTTATCTAGCTAAGATATACGCGGCTTTCCTAGTTCTATCATGTTTTTTCCTCTTCAAAATGATTCCTAAGGACTCCTCTAGTACTTTCATTGAGAGCATGATATTATAAGAGATTCTTCCATTATTTGTTAAGATCACAAGTGTCTCAATTTTTGAGGTTGGTAAGTTCTAATGAAGGATGGATAGGGGATATCCACAAGTGTCTGACATGCTACCCATACACATGGTTTTAGGCCACACTACTCCACTAGGCCTTTTATCAAGGCATTGCTCTTAATCACTTGATGAAGGTTTTACATGAA
This sequence comes from Lygodium microphyllum, assembly GCF_053477565.2. NCBI lineage: Eukaryota > Viridiplantae > Streptophyta > Polypodiopsida > Schizaeales > Lygodiaceae > Lygodium > Lygodium microphyllum. The sequence goes on along the minus strand of NC_141143.1, from coordinate 24,336,015 downwards.
CCTAGTGTCTCTAGTGTGCCATAGTTGAGGATGTAGCTCAAACTATTGTTACTATAGTGTGGTAAAGAAAATCTTCTTATCAAACTTGGTTTCTCTAACGGGCTTGATGTGCGATTATTTCCTTCCCATCTCTAAAGAGACAAAGAATTATTCATACTTAAGAATATTCTATTAATAGGACAAAATCAAAGTTTATATTTTTGTGTGGCAAGGATTTTGAAGCTCTGTTAGCATAATATATAGAGACGTTAAATGTTCACAATGTTGCCTCTATTGAGCGTGGTGCTGCATATTTTTCTAAAGGAACGGACTTTACTTGTATGAAGGTTAGAACTCTTTTGAGGGTGCAATGCATTATGCTATATATTTTTCTAGAGGAATATGGATCTTTGAAAAAGTCCATCCTTTCTTCCTAATGAAGGTTGTAGTATCCACCCTCAACAAATTCCAAAGATTCCTTATGAATGCATCCTTGGTCACTACACAAGGCTAGCTTTATGGTGATATCATCCTTATGAATGCATTCTTGGTCACTAAACAAGGCTAGCTTTATGCTGATCTCATCAATAAATCCTACACTCTTGATCGAATCCCTAAGCAGTTTCCACATACATCTAATTTTTTGATATCTCTGAATAAATGCAGTGCATTTTCTTCTTCCCATTTGCAAAGTGGACAGAGTGGGGACATATAGATTATCTTACTAAGTTTATCCTTAGTTGAAAATTTGTTTATCACTACTTTCCAAAGCACTAGGTTTAGCTTATGAGGGTGAGTAGCCTAGCTCTTTGCATGATTCCATGTCTCTTCTCATGAGGATGGGTAGCCTTCAAAAGTATATTGATTTTCCTCCTCCAAGCTTTATACTTAGAGCAGGGAGCAATTCACACCAAAACACTCAAGCTCTCTGCATGATTCCATGTCTCTTCTGATAGATTTTTCTTAAAATTTTTCACTTCTACAACATAGCTTCCAGAGAAGCATTGAAGACCTTGATGAGATTATTTGGATTCTTGTTGCAATAGGCTATTCAAATTTCTTTCTCACCCATCCAAACCATTGGGCTTTATTAGTCACCAATGAATAAATGAGTGGCTATCTTCTCTCGTTACCAAGACTCTCGTTTTTTAGCATTTTAAATATCCAGCCACCATAGACTGCCTTTAAAACTGATCTTACCAAAACTTGTCTTTGAGCATCCCAAATATCTTGCCACCTTAGAATACCTTTAGAATTGATATTCTTAGCCATTCTCAATTTCTCCTCAAAGGGTGATAGGGGGGATCCTATGCATACTTGAAATGCATAAGACTATATTAGGGACATCTTTTGTCTTTTCATTATCAACCCTTTTCACAAGTTCCTTTGCCATAGACCATGGAATGGAGATGTCTCCTCAAACAAGGTCTCCATAAAGCTTTTGTGAAAGTAGACCTAAACTTGCTCTTAATAGGAGTAAGAATCAAATAAAGTTGAAGCTCTTTACAAACAATCCAAGTCACTATATGCTTACAAGAAGTAGAGAGAACATTAGAGCAACTAAAGAGAATATTAGTTGAGTTTCCAAGTGGCAAGCACTATAGTTGAGTTTTCTCAAAGCACATGGATGGTAAGGAAGGGATAGCATTAGGCATCAAAGCATAATTTTAACCTTCATACAAGTGGAATCCATACCTCTAGAAGACTATATAGCAACCACCCTCCAAAGAGATAACATTGTGAACATTTATTATTTCTGTATGCTATGTTAACAAAGCTTCAAAGGCCTTACCCATAAAATTGTGAATCTATTGATGACATAAAATTCATTGCTTCCAATAAATGATCAGCCTTACCCATAAAATTGTATATCTATTGATGATATAAAATTCTTTGCTTTCAATAAATGATCCAGATTCTACTCCGAGTTCATTTCAAATTTTGCTCTTACATTTGATGGTTGCTTTTGCACCCATGTTTTACTTGGATTTCACTTTTGGGAGAACAACCCAAAATACCCCCAACCTTTTGGGAACTCCCAAAATATTGTTGACTAATATACCTATCCTATTTGGTCAAAATCCCAATAGACCAATATGCCTATCCTATTTGGTCAAAATTCCATTAGACCCCCCATTCCATTGAATTTCCCAAAGTTCCACTACCAAATTTTTAAAGTTGTCCCTTATAACTCTCACATGTATTTCCCAATACATAATATTTTGCAAGCTTCTATGAGACTAATTTTTCAACATACATGTGCAGTGATAGAAATATGAAATTTGGTATTACATTGGTGAGATTAAAAAGCTCATGATTTATAGAGACATATATCGCTATTCTTGAGCTCATTCATGATTTTTTTTTTTGTCCAAGGTCCTTAATGTAGATTCTTGGTATAGAAAGGAATTGACTAGGCAAATTTCAAAGTATAAATTTGTAAAGAACTGACTAGAACTGCCAAATTACCCATTTTTTTCTATTGAGGGAATATCCAAGAAGTTTTACCAAGAATCTGATATGGACTAAAAGTAAATTGTAGACTATTGCACAACTTTTTAATCTGCATAAGCTATAAGGAAATGAAAAAATCACATATAGTTTTTTGGGGGCAAGGGCCATTGGTGCGTGAATCTCCATCTTATCCCAATATTATGATTTTCTCCTTTCTTTTGTTGGACTACTTTGTAGAGGAATTCTTGATTTTCAAGTTTGCCGGTTAGATCTTATCCTATTATTGTTCAGATTGCTTTCATGTGGAACTACAATGTTTCTCATAATTGAGAACTTATGCCTTTGTGCAAAAGAAACGGAACGACTAAAAAATCAGAATCATCAAGTATTCATTGTAAAGTGCTTCGGAATGGGTAGAAAATTTTTGTACTACTTATGTTATCCATGAAAACCAAAAGTGAAAGGAGAGAATTCGGGGAGATGCAACTTGCTAATGCTAAAGTCATATTTTCATAGACTCTTGTATTAATGATTCATTGTAACTTGCTTCTTCCACAAATTGTGAGTGAAAGGGATGATTTAAAAATTGCCATTGAAGCTACCCAAGCCATATATTCTACGCCTATTTCCTCAAATTTTCTTGGAAAGAAGAAGATATGGAGTAGATGTAAATAAGCATTTAGTTGTAGTTTTTTCCATATCAGGACTTACATGTTGTCTACATACACATCTTAACAAAAATATCATTGTATATCAAAATATGTCAATGTAAAAAAACAAAGATGGATAGTTGGTTGGAGATAAATAGAAAATTATTGAGATTCAAGTTGTACCCAACATGAATGGTAAATCATTTTCTACTAATCTTAAAGCAAGTGTTGAATTGATAGATTGGTTCTTATTTACTTTTTGAATGTTGCCATAGCCTAAATTGATATCTTTAGGTTTGAGACCCCTTTATCTCTCAATTTCAATATACTTTGACCAAGAAAATTCAAGGGTATAACTTTGACAAAAAAGATTCAAGGGTATATCTTTTAAAATTTGAGGGGGATTTTGGGAATTTCTATAAACTATAGGGACATATTAGCTACTTCCTCTTTACTGTTTGAGTAAGGAGACTTTGTTTTTCCAACTTCTTACATGTAAACCAAACACTTAAGAATACTTCTTCAACACAAATATTTTAATAGTTGTACATCTAAACATTTTAGTTGTCCTCTTCCTCTTCATCCTTGTCTTGCTTTCCTCTCTCAGTCTTTCCTCCTCATTTTTCACTTCTTTACTTTTCACCCATGATTTTCACCAACAAGAAAGCTTATATGGTTGGTAGTTATTATACTTTTCATTTTTATCTTTGCCATCTTCCCCCATCACATAGAGTATTGCTTTTGGTCAATATGATGAATCGATTTTTCACATTTCTTGATAATACATGTAGAGTTCTACTACTATTTTCAAGCTTGTGGAGTTTTGGGAAATAAGCTTGGGGAGTTTCGGTGCTATTTCCTAGTATGAGGAATCTCATGCTTCGATTTTCTACTGCTATTTTCAAGCTTGTGGAGTTTTGGGAAACAAGCTTGAGGAGTTTCGGTGCTATTTCCTAGTATGAGGAATCTTGTGCTTCGATTGTTAGAGCTTCATTTTCTTTGTTAATCATTTCCAGTAATTAGTTTGCTATCTCTAAGATCGGTACTAGATAAACAAAAGCTAGTATACCTTTGAGTTTTGTTTTCTTGTTTACATTCATTTCATTCAATGCTTTTTACTAACTTTCTTCATTTTAAACACAAAAGAATATTGTATTAATTAAATGCCAAGGCTTACATTGAGACTTGTACTAGAAGGGCGCTCAAACCCTTGAGTACAAACACAACACATGGTCCCATTACAATGTTTATCTTAGTGAGACAAGCCAACTATAGCCATAATCAATTTTTTGCATTTTACAAGGTGCCTTTCATCGTAGCCATTGAGGATAGAACCCTCAACCTTGGGTTTAAGACACCATCTCATGAGCTAGTTGAGCTAGCGGGTCTTGGCTTGGCAACTTTCCTTCATTTTACTTGCACTTCTTTCATAATACTTATGCTTTTACCTTTCACATTCACATCTTCGAGAAGTCGTTGCTCTACACAGGTGCAAATCGATTATCGACAATTGTTTAGTTAGATGCTTTAGTGCATAAAAGCTACACTACTCTTTTTGATCTCACCTCCATACATTCTAATATCATAGGCAATATCGTAGCCAATTTTTCATCAAACCGAATCTTTGGCTTTTGTTAGTAATGATTTGCTATGGCCAGTCAATTGATTTGCCTCGCAAGCCAATTTGCTCGCTCTCTCTCTCAAACAAAGCTACTCTCTAACGTAATAACTCATACAGACGTGGAGACACGAAGCTACCTACTTACAACAGCGTATCAAGCACTTGACTGATCTTCAAAGGTAACAATTTTGTTGGGCTGATGGTAATTTGTACTGTCTGTTTGACATCTTTATCTTACATTGTTTTGTTCATTATTCACAGCTACATGATGGGTGAGAATCTCTCCTCCTTATCGCTTTCCGATATTCAAATGGTTGAAACCACCCTGAGGGGTGCTGTAACCAGGATCACAGCACGAAAGGTAAATTCTTTCTACAAGCAAAGGCATTCGTGCTGTTACCCAGTTACAAAAGAGCGATTTGTATATGTCTTTCGTGTTGGAGATTAGTATCAAATAAGTCTCCTGTTAATCCAGTGTGTTGCTGCAGATGGAACTACTGCAAGGGGACAGTCAACAAACTATGCCCGAAAAGGTGCATTTTCTCTGCAGTTCCACTCAATGTTGAGAGGGAGGGACTACATTTTTGCTAATCTGAGAGGTATTACCATGCAAGGCAAGAAAATTGATTGAGTTGTGAGAAATGAGCAGGCAACGTGATGACACTAGTCCTTTCTTGTCACTACTTTGCCCAAAAACCGCAAGGTAAATAGAAGTCCATTAATGGTTCAACACGGGAATTATGCATTGTGACCTTTCACCCGTAGGCTAAGTGGCCCATTCCTCCAAAAGAAATAACTATATGTGAACACTTATTCATACAATAATCTAAACAAAATCTGCATATGCTTGGATGATTTAACAACCAGCGCCCCTTGGAGCAAGATAGGAAAGGTCAGGTCAAGATTTCATAAACCTGTAAAGCCACATGTTTTAATGGTTACATGCTTTTTGCATCAATGAATGTTGTTCTCAATGTCAAAGTGTCCATTGACTTCTCCTTCCTAGGGCACTTTTCTTCTAGAGCCTTTGGCATTGAGGCAAAAGAGAAAGTTAGTGCAAGGCCAATTACTAGTATGTAAAAGTAGATAGATTCGATATAGATACACAACGGAAGGTGATTGAGTCATGGATATGGAGGCTCAAGCTTTCTTCATTCTTTTCTTCTTCATTCTTCTCCTTCTTCACTATCCACTTTTCCAAGTATCTTACAAAGTGATAGATACTTTGACCTTTAGGACTCTTTACACAGCCTCTCACACACTTAATACAACCATAGGATAAGGCTTAGGCTATGCCTTATTTCTCAACACTCCCCGTCAAGCTCAGAGTGAGCTTGCAAAGGTAATACTCCGAGTGTACTCCTGAAATACTCAAACTTATCTTTTTTTCGAAAAACAAGGAATTGGTTTCAGACTTAATTATTATGCCAAAAGTTTATTCCTTAACAATTAGCAAATTGATTATTACTTAACAATTGGTCTCAAAAACCATAGATATTTTTAATTTCAATTATGCTCCGATACCACGTGTCACGTGCCTACCTAATAATTCCTTGGCAGCATGTTCATTGATCTCACTGTAGTCATCTTTGCCACTGGATTGAATGTCTCCTCATAATCCAATCCATATGTTTGTGCATAACCCTTTGCAACCAGCCTTGCTTTATAACTTTCTAGAGAACCATCCGATTTGCACTTGACTTTGTACACCCATTTGCAACTTCCATGAGGTAATTGCACTAAATCCCAAGTCTTGTTTTTCTTCAATGCATCCATCTTCTCATCCATAGCTTGTCTCCATTCTTTGCTTTCCATTGCTTCCTCAAAGCAAGTACGTTCCACATGTTATACATAAGAAACCATATAAGCATAGTGCATCTTTATGAACCTAATATATGCCAATCTATTTTACCTGTATATTCAGCACCACCTGTATTTTTTGGCACGATGGTAGGTCAATCTTCGAGGTGCGATGGTAGGTCAACGGCGTGACGCACGGGAGCAACTTCTATTTTACCTGTATATTCAGCACCACTTGTATTTTTTGGCACTTAGATTTGCCTAACTTGATTGCTAATGGAATGAGTACAAGCTGAGATTCACAATCTCCTTTGTTGTTCCAAAAGCCCCTTTGTTGTAGCAACAATTAGCAATCAATTTGGGCCAGTTGCTCCTTGATTTTTCACCTAGGACTTGCACAAATGGAAGCACCAATTGGCCAAATTCTACCCCGATTTACAATGAATGGGCTAGCATCTGAATTCCTTGGCAATTATATAAATTTCAGGTGCTGAATTCAGTGTACGATGCCTTCATCAAGTGGCATGGGTCTTGAGGTGGTTGTCAAACCTTAATTTCTCCAGGGATTTAGGGTTTACAGCAGAGATCTCTCTATTGTCCACCAAATTTGACTGAAATCTGATCCGAAAGGGGAGATTGATTTAGTACAAGATTGAGAAGATGAGAGAATGCCAGAAGAGGAAAATTCAGGAATTTTTGCAAGAAAGATCCTGAAATTTGATTTGCATCTACTAAACAACATTTAATGTTGTCGCTAGCTGCCAGGAGGGCCCAAATTGCTGTTGCCAGCTCCAAGCTGCTGTCGCCAACTCTAGGAAGCCTCAAAATTGCTGTTGCTTGTTGCAGATTAGTATCTTCTTGTGTCCCTGGCTGCCTCAGAAGGTCCTCCAATGGCTACAGAGTGTTGGAAAATGGCAACCAACTATGGAGAGAGAGAGAGGAGAGAGAATGACAGCAAGAGAGTGAGCTGAAGCAAAAAGAGAAGAGTGTACTTGCTAGAATGAAAGATAGAGTGAAAGTACAACTTATGTTTAGGTCAAGGGTTGACCTAACCCGCCTTCTACCAACTAACTAGAGTTAGGTTTATTTTACTCTAGAGCCTAGTGTCACTACTTTAAGTTTCTAAGACACTAAGTGTACACACCTTACATTAACACTTTAGTAAGTGTCCACACCACACAAATTACATTGGGTGCTACCCATAGAATTGGCAAATTCTAACACCCCCCTGTAGTGCCAATGTGATGAAGTATAAGGATGATCAATCACCAAAGGGTAACAAGTTTAAGGACTTTTGAAAAGCTTCAAACTTCTCATGTGGTAGTGCCTTGGTGAAAATGTCTGCAACATTTTTCTGTGTGGGTACATACATCAAGCTAATCTCTCTTGCATAACATCTCTCCTGACATAATGGTAATGCACCTCTATGTGTTTCGTGCGAGCATGAAACACAGAATTTCGTGCTACTGCAATAGCACTCTGACTATCAGAAAGAATGGGTGTAGGACTCTCCAATGGTAAATGTAGATCAGCCAACAATCTGCGCAACCATAGACATTCCACTGTTGCCCTGAAGAGTGCTCTGTACTCAGCCTCACAAGATGAGGTAGCCACTGTAGGATGTTTCTTGCTTAGCCATGAAATGCATGAATGACCTAGAAAGAAACAGTGTCCACTAGTAGACTGTCTAGTGTCTAGTCACCAGCCCCAATCTGAATCACTATAAGCTTGTAAGTGCAAGTCTCCTCCCTAGGAAATAATAATGCATGTGATTGAGTACCTTGTAAATATCTGAAGATCCGCTTAGCAGCTTGCCAATGTATGGTCTGTGGGCTATGCATATACCTATTCACTTGAGATACTGCATACTGAATGTCAGGGCGTGTGTTGCAAAGATAAATAAGACACTGGCTGTAAATTGCAATATCAGACATCTCTTCACCATCATGCATAGACAGCTTTAAGCCTGGCTCCATAGGAGTGCACATAGGTTTGCAATCTTGCATACTAAACCTATATAACAGCTTATCCACATATTGTGACTATGACATGATGATACCATGCTGATTTTGGGTGAATTGAATCCCCAAATAATAGTGTAGGCAGCCCATATCTGACATAGCAAATGCATGTTTTACTTGAGCCTTAAAATCTGCAATTTTTTCTTCTGTAGGTCCAATGAGCAACATGTCATCTACATAAAGAATGATAATCAGCAAAATCTTATCCCCCCCCCCCGGGTCATTGTTAATGTATAGAGTGGGAGCAGTTGGAATATTTTTGAACCCTTTGCTAGCCAAATAAGCATCAATTTTGGAATACCATGCACGAGGAGCTTGTTTGAGACCATAAAGAGCTTTATGTAGCTTGCATACCATGTGCTCTTTCCCTTTAACTACAAACTCTGGAGGTTGTGATACATAAACATCCTCATGCAAATCCCCATTCAAGAATGCTGTCTTAATGTCCAATTGATGTACTTTCCAGCCACAATTTGCAGCCATAGCAATCACACATCTCATCGTACTCATATGGGATGTAGGAGCAAAAGTTTCTTCATAATCTATGCCCTTCTTCTGTGCATAGCCTTTTGCTACCGTGCTTTGTACCTGTCAATTGTACCATCACCCTTGCGTTTGAGTTTAAAAACCCATTTTGTGCCAATGGGCTTCTTGCAAGGTGGTATATCCACAAGATCCCATGTAGAGTTAGTGGCAATAGAGTCTAACTCATCCTGCATGGCCTGCATCCAATGTACATCTTGCTAAGCTTCGTCCAAGGAAGTAGGCTCATCATCGTCCAATAGTGAGCTCATAAACACATGCTCATCACAATCATCTACTTCCATAAAATCAATCAAATGTGCCCCCCTGCATCATGTGCTGCATTTCTGGCAGCCCTTCTAGTGCGTTGAGGTATAGGAGCATCCATTTTACTCTCTTGGAGAGTCTGTAATAACCATCTTGGAACTGTTTTGGCTGCATTTACAACAGCCCTTTTATGCTGTACTGCTTCTTCCACTGCATGTGGGAAACCATCATCGATACCTTGCTGCTCGGGAGCATATGGTGCAGCAACAGCTTGCTGTATTAAGTCTGTCCTGCTATTTACAGCAGGTACAGACTCCAAAGTAAGTGGCAAAAGACCCTCAAAGACATCACCAATGTCATGGGTAGCTGGCATTTGAAACTGATCATGTGAAAATGCAGCATTTTTAGCAAATAGGACATCCCTACTGACAAAGACTTTCTTCGTGCATGAGTCATACAAGCGAGCCCTTGCTCTCCGAATTGTAGACAATAAATATGCATTTTACAGCCTTGTCATCAAGCTTCCCACGAAGCTCTTTCGGAACATGTGCATAGGCTATGCAACCAAACACTCGAAAGTAGTTTATTGGGTTTCTTGCCATGCCAAGCTTCGAACGGCGTGATCGTCTTCAGTGCCTTAGTGGGTGCACAATTCAACACATGATTTGCACACTGAAGGCCTTCTAGCCAAAATTTATGAGGTAGCCCCTTGCTTTTTAGCATACAACGAGTCATCTCCATAAGAGTCCGATTCTTCCTTTTAGCAACACCATTTTTTTTGAGGAGTCATTCTAATAGTGGCTTGATGCGTAATGCCATGATTAAGCAAATATGTCTCAAAAGCACGATACATGTACTCCCCCCATCTATTTGTGTGAAGTGTGTGCAGTTTTAAGTCAGTTTCAGCTTCAAGCTTTGCAACAAGATGTTTGAAATGCATGAACACATTGGATTTTGCCTTCAGCCCATACACCCATGTATACCGAGGGTAGTCATCAATAAATGTAACAAAGTACTGATGACCTCTAAGTGCAAGTGTCCTCATGGGACCACAAACATCAGAGTGAATAAGCTGCATTTTTCGGACAGCACGCACTGCACCATCCTTTTTGAAGGCAAACCTATGCATCTTGCCCAAAATACATCCCTCACATGCATGAGGAGATGGAGTCTCCACTGGAGGCAATGCATCTACCACATGACACTTGTGAAGGGTCATCAAACTACCAAAGCTCATGTGTCCATAGGGGGCATGCCATAGCTCCGCATTTTGCATAGCGAGCAAAAGAGTAGTGACTGCTAAAGCATCATGAGGCTGCTTGTCATATGTATCCAACAAAAATAGACTCTTATGCAGGGTGTTGGATAGCCTAAATGCATAATCCATCTCTTTGTCTCTAACAATGCATTTATCATCCTCAAAGTTGACCTGAAAGCCATGCTTATTAAAAGCAGAGATAGACAGCAAGTTCTTTGTAATGCTAGGTATAAACAAGACATCTAGAAGCATGAAATCACAACCATCTATAGCAGTAATAGTGACTGTCCCAATGCCATATACATCATAACTACTATTGTTCGAACATGTAACACGCTTCCCAGCAGGGGCTGAATGCAAAGAGGTAAACAAACACTTCTTGGAAGTGATGTGCTTTGATGTTCTACTGCCAAAATACCATGTTTGCTGCGTTTCAGTAGCATTAAATGCTGAATCAGCCATTGAAGAATCATAATTGCATGTGAGAAATGCATAGTCATGCTCTAGAAAGTTGGCTGAAGTATCATCATCAGTAGATTTGCTAGCTGATGTTTCTTGGACAGCCAAACCGGAGATCTTTTTCTTCTATATGGCCAATCTCTTTTTGCATTCATCGATATAGTGACCGGGCTTCTTGCAATAATGGCAGTTCCCCTTCTATTTAGTCTTTTCTGTGTTTTGGACAACCTTATTTAATAGTTGTCCAGCATCACCCTTTTGCTGATTTTTTACATTTTGCTTGACTTTTCCTTTGCCTTTGAACTTGGAAAGCATAGCCACATCACCTAAACGCAATGCCACATTCTTCCTAGTCTGTTCCTCTTGCAACAAGAGGCCTTCCAACTCCACAAATGTAAGGGGCTGCTGCCCCTCCTCAAAGACAACATCAAAGAGGTGTGGAAACCAAGATATGACTTTGGAAGAGAGTTCAGTGTGATGTTTACCAATTCAACATCCTGAATGACCACATCAACATTGAGTAGCTGCTCACGCAAATCCTATATGTGAGTAAGGTGCTCTGTCATGCTATCACCTTCATCCATGGCCACATTGGCCAACTCTCTGCGGAGATAGGATATCTTGGCCTCATTGCATGCTGCAAACATATGCTCAAGTACATCCCATGTTGATTTTGAGGTCTTACAAGAGCGATTGTGCGGAATAATTGCCCTTTTCATTGACAAGGCAATCAAAGAAAGTGCATGTGTATCTTTTGAGTCGCATTTCGTCCGATCCTCGGTAGGAGGGAGAGGAGGGGCAGTAGCAGTAGCATCACCAATACCACCACCAGCAACACCAACAACCTGTCCTTGAGCGTTACACTGAGGTGTCTGAGGTGCAAGACCTCCTGGTCGCTGCAAATCACTTGGAACATAGTCCCACGAGTCCTTCGCCACAAGAAGGTTTCGGACCATAAAACTCCACAGTGGGTAGTTTGAGCCATCAAGTTTGTCCTCCTGAGTGCGGACACCAAGGATGTTGCTCTGATCATTATTCCCTTGACATGCCATACTGTCAATGATAGACAAAAATTTGCAGCCAAATGCTTCAATGCTAAAGTATAGAGTATACTCCTCAGAGTACCAAAATCCCCCACAGGATTAAGAAACAAGTACCAAACTGTCACTCAAATGCCAAAGTGTGCACAATGCCACCCAAATCAGCACTTAGCCAGTAAATTACAGCACTATACTGCTGTACCACACCTGCCTCGAAATGTGTGTTAGAGATCATAGCCTGTTTGGAGGGCAGCTGCACAGTCGGACCAGCAGGGCAGCTGCACAGTCGGACTGCCACGTGGCAGTCCGACTGCCTGCAGCCCAGTCAGCTGCATTTAGTGCAGCCGACCTATTTTCTGGCTGCGCCCTATTTCCTGGCAGATTTCGGCTATTTATAGTCGACACTTTCAGCAGTCTACACACACTTCTCTGATGCAGATTACAGACCGGTGACGCGCAGCTTCTGTCTCTGTTCACAGATTTCAGACAGCAGACAGTGCAGACTGCAGCAGACTTCGAGGTGGACAGCAGGTTGCATCGTCGAGGTGGAGACACGGAGTCCAGCGCACTGCGCCCTTGTATATCTTTGTATTCAGCATTCTTTATACAGCAGATCTTCATCGTCCACTGTCTCTTTCTCTCCCTTCTCTCTCTGCATTCTCTCTCTCTCAGTCCTACGCTTCCGCACCGCTGCACTCTGACATGGTATCAAAGCAGTGTTTGAGGGCTGACTGAGCGCAGAATCAACCTGAAGAGGAGTTTCCATCGCGACACAAATTTACGTTTTTTGCGTTTAAGGGCAGACAGGAGGGCTGCGCCTTGGAACAAGGCTGAAACGAGTGTGGGCGCACAGGAAAGGAGTACAGGTGGTGGATTTGCTGCTGTTTTCTGCTGTTTGACGCGGAGGAAGTTTGAGTTTTCAGCCTACAAGTGCAGGTTTTGCTTTTTCATCACCTTCGGCGGGTGAAGAAGCTTCAGGACGCGGAAGAGCCTTAGCAGGCTGAGTTTTTCCAGTCAGAGGGGGTTGCTTTTGCGTTTGAGAAGGCATTGCAGGTGAAGATGTCTACAGAGATGGACTTGGAGTTCCAGGCGATTATGGACCGGAAGGTGCCTGTCTTACCGGCTCTTCCTACAGATCAGAAGCTCGACGGCGACAACTACCGCATTTGGCGCATCATGATGTTGGCCATCCTTGAGTCCTATGATTTGGCGGAGTTGGTACAGGAGGAGATTGACCGGCCCTCAGTAAGAGATGAGTCCAAACTCTCTTCCGATGCTCGTGCGGAGCTGGCCAAGGCCCGGTCTCATTGGGATAAACTGAATGCCAGGATTCGATCCTTTCTCTTCCTATCATGCACTACAGCCGTGATCGCTCACATCGAGCACTTGACGGTGGCTCGGGAGATTTGGCTGGAGCTTGATCAAATGTACAATCGGATGACCCTGATGAAGAGGGTTTCTTTGGAGGTACAGATGCGGACCTTGTCCGTAAATAAGTCTTCTTCGCTACGGGAGCACATTAACAAGCTAAGGCAGCTACAGATGCAGGTTCAGAATGCGGGGAAGCCGATTTCCTCCGAAGACATGGCGATCACACTATTGTCCCAGTTCCCGCCACGATTCGGTACATTTTACTCTGCCCTCATTGCTTCTGGGCGAGAGTCTACTCTTCGGTGGGAAGAGTTGGTTCCTATGGTCTTGGACCAAGAGGAACAGTTAAAGGGACAGAATGCTTCCAAGTCGGAGGCGTTGACAGGTCAAGCCTCTCAGAAGAAGGGGAAGGACCAAAAGAAGAAGAAGGGGGATAACAAGTCCAAGAAGGACAAGGAGAAGGACAAGGACAAAGACTCCACATGCCATATTTGTGGAAAGACTGGCCATTGGAAGAAGGATTGCCCTGACAAAGACATGAAGGACACCAAGAAGGACACCAAGGATTCTGGAGCGGTGGCTGCACCCTCATCAGCTGCATTTCTTCATCTAGCTGTCATTGAGGACGCTTCACCGAATGCTTCTGATGCTGCGATGACGGCTCCCCAAGCTCGAGAGTGGATTGTTGATAGTGGTGCCTCATGGCACATGACTCCTTCATCAGATGGTGTTGCCCAGTTGCGACCCTCGCGTGGGCAGATTCTCATTGGAGACAGCTCTTCAGTTTCTGTTGCAGGTCGGGGTAAGATGCAGCTTATTCCGGATGGACGAGGTGGTACCCATACCTCAGAGGTTTTGCATGTACCAGGATTAGGGTACCATCTCCTTTCAGTTCATAAGATTTGCTCCCTTGGTCTTTTGGTGGAGTTTGACAGTTCTACGGTGCGAGTCCTTGATCGTGGATCGAGGAAGGTTCTCTCATCTGGATATGAGGAGAACGGCATTTACAAACTGAAGTCTTCCACTGCCCTCTCTACTTTTCTTCTTACCTCACAGTCACAGTCTGAGTTATGGCATGCTCGGTTTGGTCACCTGAACTATGACTATCTTCGGAGGGCGTCACTTGGACAGCTTGTTCGAGGGTTGCCGGATATAGTGGTGAGCCAGCAGCCATGTGTCTCCTGCATTCAGGGGAAGCAGCATAGAGATGCCATCCCCCACATAGCTTCGCGGCTGTCTACTTCACCGATGGAGCTAGTATCTACGGATCTATGTGGCCCTATGAGGAATGAGTCGCTTCGTGGGAGCTCGTACTTCATGCTGATCGTGGATGACTATAGCAGGATGACATGGGCCTATTTTTTGGCATTAAAGTCAGAAGCTTTCTCGCACTTCAAGGATTGGCTTCTCTTTGAGGAGAACCGATCAGGCCGGAAGTTGAAGACTTTGCAATCCGACAAGGGAGGTGAATTTGTGTCTAATGAGTTTGCTCGGTTTTGTGCAGATAGAGGAATTCACCAGGAGTTTGCCAATACCAATACTCCTCAAGAAAATGGTATTCTTGAACGGAAGAACCGCAGTGTGATCGAGATGGCGCGCACCATGATGGAGCACCGACAGACCCCTCAGGTTCTGTGGGCCGAGGCTGTGGCTACTGCAGTCCACATCCTTAATCGATCCCCTACTTCGGCCGTGGAAGGGATGACTCCATTTGAGGCTTATTTTGGGACGAAGCCAGATGTTTTTTACTTTCAGGTCTTTGGCTGTGATGCCTATGTTCACATTCCCAAGGCTCACCGTGATAAATTTGAAGCAGATTCCCGAAGACAGGTATTTGTTGGCTACAGCTCCCAGTCCCAAGGCTATCGATTGTATGATCCCGTCAAGCGGGATGTGTACACTAGCCGCGATGTGCAGTTTGTGGGGGTTCCGGCTATCTCAACGGGTGAGGAGCATCCCGTTCTTGGAGATCCAGGGGAGAGTTGGGCTCCTTCTACAGTTCCACTGGAGCCCGTGCCTTTTGATTATGATTCTGTTTCTGACACAGAGTCTACTGTTCCACCGGTCACCTCAGAGGAGTTACCACCGATGGATATTCCAGAGTCTTCTGCTGATGGAGAGAGACGAGGCCTCCTCCTCGCTGGGCCCGTGACACACTCCGTGATTCAGGGATCGAGGGGGTTCCTGAGGAGTGGGGACCGCAAGATGGTCCGCGGCGGTCACGGCGGCACTAGGCACATTCTACGGAGCTTGTTTGCTCTAACTATTGTTTGATGACCCGTGTTATGCAGGATCGAGAGCCCACCTCCGTGAAGGAGGCTTTACAGTCCGCCCCATGGAAGAAAGCTATGGAAGCCGAGTTGGAGACTATTGAGAGGAATGGCACTTGGTCACTCGTGCCACGCCCCCCGAAGAAGAAGGTGATTGGAGTCAAGTGGGTCTTCAAGACCAAATATCTCAGTGATGGTACTTTGGATAAGCACAAGGCTCGCCTTGTTGCTAAAGGTTTTGCATAGCGCCCAGGGATTGACAGTCATGACACTTTTGCCTCCACAGCTCGTATGGCGACCATTAGAGCTGTTCTTGCTTTGGCTGGCCATAGAAGATGGCCTGTTTATCAGTTGGATGTGAAGTCGGCCTTCCTGAATGGTGATTTGAAGGAGGAGATCTATGTTGAGCAGCCTCCTGGCTTTGGTTCTTCAGATGGGAAAGTCTACAGGTTGAAGAAGGCCTTGTATGGCCTCAAGCAGGCCCCGCGTGCATGGAACGAGAAGATTGATTCGTTCCTCCAGTCTCAGTTGGGATATCGGCGGTCCAAGGCCGATCCGCAGCTGTATGTTCACACTTCTGAGGATGGTTGTGTGCTGTTTGTCTTATATGTTGATGATTTGATTGTCATAGGTGATGATGCACAGCTGGTCCAGGAGACAAAGTCAGCTTTACATCGGACGTTCGAGATGACGGATTTGGGTCTACTCCTGATAGAAAAAGGAAAGAAGAAGGGCAGAATGTTTACGTTGGATGCAGACATGCCTGAATTGAGTGCAGCAATGTTTGCACATGGGACCGGTGTAGTTGCAGATATTGATATCTGGCATAAACGCATTGGTCATGTTAATGTACAGCGACTTAAATCAATGCAGGCCCAAAATATTGTTGCAGGATTGCCTAAATTCAAGGTTGCAGAAATACATAAGATATGTGAAGTCTGTCAATTTGGAAAACAGGCAAGGAAACCATTTCCTAGACATATTCAAGAGAGTAAGAAGCCATTGGAATTAATCCACTCTGATGTGTGGACTACTAAAGCTGCATCTCTTAGAGGCTGTCATTATTTTGTCACTTTTATTGATGACTATAGCATAAAAGTTTGGGTGTATTTTATGAAAAAGAAAAGTGAAGTTTTTGGGCATTTCAAAACTCTTAAAGCTATTGGAGTGCGTGTCGAGCAAAAGCTCCAAATTTCTTTCTAAAATTTCAAAGAAATTGAAGAAATTTGTACCTTACAGCTAGAATTTTTGCAGAAATGTCACCTTCGGATGCGTGTCAGCAGTGAACAGCAGGTGAAATATGCCTTGTGATGCGTGCCGGATCCAAAAAATTGAAAAGTTTCAAATTTTCTTGAGCCAATATGGAAGAAAGTGCGCAATGTCTATGAATTTGGTAAAAATTTGCGCAAAGGGTCTCCAATCGGGCAAAAGCCCCAAATTTTTGGTGGGAATGTCCAAGAAATTGAGAAATTTCTTTAAATTGGTTGTTAATTCAAACTTCGGGAGAAAAAATTAGCAAAAGCCCTAAATTTTTGGGCAATACGAGTTGAGATTCGAGAAGAGATGACTAAAATAGACTAGAAATTCCAGAAATTTCGAGAAAACCCCAAATCTGAAAATTAGGTTTTTGCACTTTTTAGGGTTTGCAGAAATGAGAAAATGGCGGGCAGAGCTGAAAATAGCAGCAGCTCTTCCAAAACAGCAGCTCCTCAGGCTACATGCAGGGCTGCGTGTGGGACAACATGTTGGATTACGTGCAGGGCTGTGCGCAGGCTGAAAACAGCAGATCTGGAGCAGATGATTGAGCTGGAGCAAATAGACAGATTTGGAGTTGATGGCTGAATTGGACAAATCTAGAGTAAACAAGAGATGGCTCAGCTATAGCTCCTCCTCCACTTCAGCAGCATCTCATAGCAGCTGAAAACTCTTCCTCGAGCTGAGAACCAAGTTGGCAGTAGTAGGACCTTGGGCGGGATGGCATTGGCTGATGGTGGCTGAACAGAATCCGCGGGTACAAGCTGCTCTGATATCAAATGTTGGAAAATAGCAGCTACCTATGGAGAGAGAGAGGAGAGACAATGACAGCAAGAGAGTGAGATGAAGCAAAAAGAGAAGAGTGTACTTGCTAGAATGAAAGATAGAGTGAAAGTACAACTTATGTTTAGGTCTAGGGTTGACCTAACCAGCCTTCACCAACTAACTAGAGTTAGGTTTATTTTACTCTAGAGCCTAGTATCACTACTTTAAGTTTCTAAGACACAAGGTGTACACACCTTACATTGACACTTTAATAAGTGTCCACACCACACAAATTACATTGAGCATTGCCCATAGAATCGGCAAATTCTAACAAAGATTAAAGCATCTCAAAATTTCACATCCTCGTGACAGACCTCCCCCTTGAAATCCTTACAATCATCTTTGATTTCACTGCATTGTGCCAAAAGAAAAGCATACTACACTGGAATTTCCATAAGGCATCATAGTCACAACATTGGGCATTGTTGTCTAACCATGCTATATGCCCCAAAGCTTATTGAAAATTTCCAGCGTGCATAAACATCAAATAATATTGAGAAATAGTCGAGAGCTGTTGCTAGAAACCCATTGGATACATCCAAAACTGTTTCTCAACAGTTTTGACTTTTGAACTATAGAAAAGCATCAATTCAGCATAAACCATAGTTTAAACTATCAATGGGATTTACTAACATGGTGCTGTCCATGGAACTAGTTGCATACGATTGACAATTGAGCATAATCTGATTATAAAGTGATCACTTGCTGATCTGAGAACTAATCACAAACTGTTGCAAATGTGATCCCAAACTGATCACAAACTCATTGCTAAAACTTACCAGCAATTAATGTAAAAATTGATTCCAAAAATGAGCATAAATGGTTCTCAAACTAATCAAAAACTGAGCTGAAACTGATCAGAACTTTTGTCTCAAAATTGAGGTAAAATTCATGCCAAACTGATCACAAGTTGATGCAAAGTTTCAATGCTCGGTTGAAACTCATACTCATTTGTATATATCTCATAGTTACTAGTACACTAAGTAGTGACCTCATGGCAAACATACTGTCAATAGAGTACCTTGAATGTATGCTGAATACATCTGAGATCCACTATGTATGAGAGCTATCCATAATTGGAGGAGTGGAAGTGCTACCTCCCCCTTGAGCATCAGGCAATACTCTGGACCCTTGCTCTGTTGAACTTGACAGAGCTTGAACTAGAGTCGTCTCTAACTAAAAGGCATCTAGGTAAAGATACAACAATTGAGAATGGTTTGCCAAGTCATCCTCTTGCATCCATTTGGCATCCATTGGTGAATAATTTTGAAATTTCACCAAGTATCTATTGCAAACTTTACCTTTGACCTTTCTTTCCTTATGTGCCAAAGTCTGCTCCGGTATCAAGATCTCATCCAGCTCCTCAATCTCAGGCTGAATTTCAGCATGTATATCCTTTAGCACATCACCCCATGAAAAGGCCTTAAGAAGTTGACATGAAAGGCATTGTGTATCCGCCAATGTGGAGGTAGTTTCAACCGATATGCCACATTGTTGATCTTCTCCAACACTTGGAAAGGCCCATAGTATCTCATACTCAACTTTGTATATAATCTTTCTCTTCCTTTCATATTTTTCAGCCTTGCCTTTTCAAAGCGCAGCTAAACATAATTACCCTCTGCAAACTGCAAAGCACGTTTGTGGCGATTAGCTGCCCTCTTTTGTTTTTTGTGCGATCTTTGAAGTGCATACTTTATCTTTGCATAGGTTGCATCCACGTTTTCCGTATAACAATTAGCTTCAAAGACCTTATCCTAGTTTGCAAGATAGGTGGTACCTTCTTGCCATCCTCAACCATCTCAAATGGAGCTTTGCCAATGGAACTATGCATTGTGTTGTTGTAAGCAAACTCAATTAAGGGCAAATATTACTCCCACCATGTCTTGCGGTCTGAAACATAGCACCTCAAAAGATCTAACATTGTGGAATTTGCTTTCTTAGACTAACCATCTATCTCTGGATGGAAGGATGATGAGAATTTCAGCGTGGTATCCATATTGTCAAACGACCTCTTTCAAAATAAACTAGTCATTCGAGGGTCTCGGTCAATGACGATCGACTCATTGATGATTGACTTTGGCAAACCATGATACTTAAAGATAAGCTACAGAAACAAACGTGGCATATAATCAACCTCAATTTTCTTTCTCACAGGAATGAAATGGGCTTGTTTGATAAATCTGCAATGATAGTCCATATTTCATCATTCCCTGTAGGTATCCTAGGAAGCTCCAAAATAAGATCCATTGCAATGCTCTGCGAAGGCCTATCTAGAATAGGTAAGGCTTGCAATAAACCCGGCATCTTTTGCTTATCATGCTTTACCTTCTGACATACGATGCATGTCTTAACAAACTGTTCTATATTATGTCTCAAAGCTGGCCAATAAAAGAAATGCTCTATAGCCTTGACCGTGGTATCAATACCTTTGTGTCTTGCATACAAAGGAGCATGACTTTCAGTGATAACTCTGGGTCTTAATTGCTTTGAGACACACAATCATCTATGCATCATCTGAAATCCATCTCTTAACACAAAGTGCTCATGCCTCTGGCTATTGCAAAGCTGATCATAAATATTAGCCAAGTCTGAATCAACAACATATTGCTCTTTCATGGCATCCAACTCAATGTGATAAACCATGCTGAGGGTTGAAATTTGTGGCTTACGTGATAGTACATTAGCCACAACATTCTTTTTACCATCAACATGTACAATTTGAAAATGAAACATAGAGAGAAAATTTGTCTATCTCATATCCTTCTTTGACAACTTTGTTTGCATTAGGAAGTACCTCAAAGTCTGATGGCCTGTCTGGATTGTAAAATCGGCTCCCAATAAATAATGTTTCCATGTAGACATTGCATAAATTATAGCTGAGAGCTCTTTTTTATAGAATTGCATATTCTTTTCTTCACCATGGAGAATTCGGCTCTCATACGCTACAACTTGATCATCTTGTATGAAGACAATCCCGATGCTGTTACCACATGCATTACATTGAACTATGAATGACTTCCTTAGATGAAGCAATACAAGCATAGGATCTGAAGTCATCTTTTCCTTCAACTTTTCAAATGCTGAAATTTCCATTGCCGTCCATCTAAATGACACATCCTTCTTTTGCAAAGCATGCAATGGAGATGCAATTTCAATAAACCGGCGTATATACTTCTTGTAGTAAGAATATAAACCCAAGAAGCTGTGCATCTTATGCACATTTCTCAAAGGTGGCTATGATCGTATTGTCTCAACCTTTACAGGGGCCATGTGAATACTATAAGCCGATACAATATGCCTTAAAAAGTGAATTTTATGCAAAAATAATTCACCTTTCTTGTCATTGATAACCAGCCTATGCTCACGTAGTTCATTGAACACAACGTCCAAGTGTTTTCTATGCTCTGACTTGTTCTTTGAATAGACAATCATGTCATCAAAGAAAGTGCCCACAAATTCTCTATGTGGCCTAAAGATACGATCCATCATCCAATTCAAAGTGCCAGGAGCATTCGTAAGTCCAAAAGACCAAGAACTCATACAATCCAAAAGATATCCTAAAAGCTATTTTAGGTACATCTTCTGGTCTAATACATATCTGATGATACCCACTTTTCAAATCGGCTAAATATGGCTACCCCTTGCAATCTATCCATAACATCATCGATCTGAGGAATTGAAAAGCGATTCTTTATTGTGATCTTGTTTAGAGCATGATAATCAATGCACATACGCCATGAACCATCCTTTTTCTGTACCAAAGGCACTGGAGAACAAAAAGAAGATGAGCTGGGCTGAATCAGCCCTTTTTCTAACAGCTCATTTACTTGACTCATAATCTCCTCCTATCAGGTTTCACTAACTCTGTAGGGTGGTTTATTAGGTGGGCTACTTCCAGGGATAAGATCTATGCTATGATCTTCTAGCCTTTATAGGCGATGGCTGCCCTGAAAGTGATTGAGAGAAGCAATCAGCATACATTTTCAGAAATGACATGTAATCCTTCTCTAACTTAGACATGTTTCCATCATTCTCACTATCATATTTATCCTTAGTAAAAACCAAGTGTGCTACAAGATGATTTTTCATCATACAGATAAATAGGGACAGATTCACCTTTCAACTTTACATCAAGTGTGAGTGCCTTTCCCTTATGCTAAATAGTAATTTTTTTTGCACGAGAATCACTTACTGCATGCATACGGTGACACCATGGCATACTAATCAATATATCATTTTCTTAAGTGGAGTAATGCAGAACTCTTTGTTGTCCACATATCTTTGTATATGCAATTGAAGCTTTCCAATGAGTGGTGTGATAGAATTTGCATGGCCTTTACATGCCATTCCAACTTTCCCTATGGGCTCCATCCAATCCTGTCTGATGCCTAGATGGGCTACCTTGTCAACAGAGATGAAGTTGGCTTGTGCACCATTATCAAAGATTATCAATGCATACCGATCCCTAATTTTGCTCGATGCTCTGTACAACTCAGTAGCATCATCTTTGGGCTGATCACTAACAACATCCAGAACAATCCTATTGATGTTTTTGGATTCTTTCCTTTAGAATCTCCTTGATTTTTTGATTTTCTAGCTTGTTGTCTATTGGGATAGTCCCTTGCAATGTCTCCTTCCTATTCACAAATAAAACATTTATTTGCAGCCATCAATTCCCTACGTTGTGCCAATGTTTTCAAGCCCTTTCTTTGTTGTTTTGGCCTCTTTACAAGCTGAGTTTCAGATCTACCCCTTTTCTTAGCCTTAAACAACTTTTTATTCGGCTTCTCCCCACTCTCTAGGAAGCTGGAATCCTTTCCACGCAGCAAAGCATCGATTGTAGCAGTAGCCTCTATGAGTTGAGACATGCTAGACATGGTGGATTTAATGCGAAAATCCTTGATTCCTTTGGGCAGCCCACAAACATATTTTCCCACTTGCTCATGAAGGGGTACGGGGTGATAAGAAGTAATGGGCAGTAATTCGTACTGAAACTTCTCATTATATTGCTCGAAATTCGTGCATTCCTTAGCATCATGCTTATTCTAGGCTCTCATGATGTCCACCTCAAAGGTACTTGTCAACCAATTCAATGCAAACATTTGCTTTGAATTGTACCCACGTTGACAGTGCTCTACCTCGTATTAAAAGAGTGGACTACCATTGCAATGCATTCTCTTTTGAGAAAGTGGTTGCCTTTCGAATCTTCGAGGACTTGGTGAAGTTCCCCCTTGAATAGGGTGCATCAATTTGTTGAATGAAAGTCAAAGCTTTTAGCGTATCTTGTGCACCACTAAAGGACTCAAACTGCACTGCTTTTCCACCCTCATCATAGTCTTTTGTCCTTTTGGGTGTCAAGTTGTCATACACTGGTTGCTACAAAAAGGATGCATTTGCTGAATTTACATCAAAACCAACACCAAATAGAGCATTTGCATGATTAGCACTCATTCCTTGAGCCGTGTAAGCATTCAGGGGTGTAGATACATTACTAAACATGTTACTTTGTGCCCTAGGCATCAAGCCGATGCTGCAATATAAATAGGATTTTGCACATTTCTAGCCATACTCGAATACATTAGGCTTTGTACACCATGCATTGGCTGCTACATACCATAGAAATTTGTGCCATACATTCCCGTATGCGGTCCTTGTCCAACCATAGTATATAAAAATCATGCTTCCACCCAAGTATCTTGGTTGCCCCATCATAGCACGTATGCTTGGCTGTTCAAATTCCATTGGATTGACACTTCCATGATGGCCTTGCATTTGCATTCCTTGCCCCATAGGTACCAACTATTTTGTTTCATTAGCATCTTTGGGAGCTTTAAATGAAGGCTTTGGCATTATCTTCGGGGCACCTTGTTGTCCCGAAGGTGTAAAAGATATCTTCTTCTTCTTGCCCTTGTTGTCCCTCTTGCATTCAAAAATCGGGTAAATTGAGGATCCTTTGCCAATTCAACAATGAGATTTGTTGCCGTCCTCATCTGATTCTTGAATCGGTCATCAAATTCCTCTTCACTTTGTCGGTCATTAGCCTTCTTATGCCTTGAAGACCTTGCATCTTGCCCAACAATAACATTTTCAGCTTGCTGTCCATGATTTGAGCTTGGTCCAAGGCATTGCATTTCCTTCAACACTTAGTGAATTTTCAAATTGAGAGGCATTATCCTTGCTTGATCCCATCTCACTATCTGAAGAAAATCTTGTTGTAATACTTAGCTGAATACTATTGTAGCACTAGAGCAAAGATTTGATCTTTAATCAGGTATCTCGAGCCTACCAGATCAAGGGATTGAGTCGTATCCTAGCGATAGAATCATGAAACCAACCTTTCTTCTTGGAGAGAGTGGTAATTTTTTGAGTAAGCACTTCATTACAGCAATCAACAAATGAATATAACTTGAAATGCACAAGCGTCAAAGGTAAAAGTTGTGATAAGTTATGTTAGTTGGGCTTTGGGGGTTAATTGTGTCAGTTTTGACCTTAGGATAGTCGTTTGGCCAATAAGTGTTAGTGGTGACACTAGGGACTAGCATAAATTAGTTAATTAATGACAGTAAGGGCCAATAGAGGTTGAGGACCACTCCAAGTTGCAAATGTCCTAGCCAATTTAATTATAGGTGGGCACATTTAATTTTGGGTAGGGTCAGAAGGGTTGAAATTGATTTTCGGGATTATTTAATTCTGAAATTTAATTAAATGGTTGGATAATACTTAAAAATGGGTTTAGAAGGCTGCCACTTGGCAAAAGTGCCCATGCAAACTGAGAAAATGTTCTTGGGGTTTGGTTCTCAGCCATTTAGTTAGTTTACAGCCTAGGAGAGAGAGAGAGAGGGAGTTGTTGCATTTTTTATTAGAGAACAGTAATTTGTTGTAGAAGATTGCCATGTGGGGGACTCAGTAGGCAAGGGACAATAGGGAGACAACTTCTAGGGGCTGGCAACACCATTGCTGATCAGGTTACAGCATTTTGGAGGTGCTTGGCAATAGGTGACTGCATTACATGTAGATTGGAGCAAGTAACAGACAAATTTTAGGATTTTCTCCCAAAGAAAATCAGATCTCTCTCTCATCTTGGCTTTCTCTCACTTTCTCTAGCAATTTCTCAAAAGATCTCAGCACTTCTCAGCCATTCTCAGTAGATCTTAACCAGATTTGGTGGACTACAAGAGAAGTTATATTGTAAACCCTAAATTTTTGTAGAAATTAGGGTTTGACAACCACTTCGGGACCCATGCCAACAAAAGGCATTGTACATTGAAATCACCACTTCAAATTCGTGGAATTGATAGGGATTTCAGATGCCAATGTTGAGCTAAAACACGCTTTATAGCTAATTAGCATTTTTAAACAACCCTGAAACACACTTAATTAATGAAAAACACAAATTTGGTGCGCGGTTCGAGAGAGTTTCAGTGTTCCCCCAAAGCCCTAATTTTTTGGGGCACCCTTCAATATCTATAAATAGACAGGCTGTCCACCATTCAGCCTTATCCTTTTGTGCAGATTTCTCACTCTACCGTGCAAATTTTAGCCGTTAGCCAACTACCATCTGCTACTGTCCAGTCATCGTCGACTGCAACCCATCACTATCTAGCTGTAGGCGGCTTGTTTTCAGCCATGGCCCTGTTGTTTGGAGGTCTCCATTCGCTATGTCATCATAGCACTTGATCAGCCTGCGTTTTTAGCATTTAGTGCCATGCGATAAGCTGTTGCCATCTCTCCTACTAGGCGACTGTTGCAATATCTGCATTTTTACTGTCCAGCAAGCCGTCTACATTAGCAAACACCTCTCTTGTTGTGGCTTCAGTTCCTGGATTCTCTGGTAAGCAATGTTTGGTGTTTTTTGCACTTTGGCACTCTGACTGGTGGTTATTGTACTTGGGATTCGTCTCCGGTGGACGTTTTTGCATTGCTTTGTCCTTGGGCATTCTGTACATTCTTAGCATTCATTCACTTTAAAGTTTCTCGTCTCTGCGTTTGTCTCTGTGTTTGAGTTTTGAGTTTTAACATTTAGGGTTTGAGTTTTACTTGTCTCTATTTGAGTGTTTGTGTTTCAGTCTTGGTCATACATGTTGTGTTTCCTCAGTGCAAACCCTAGTATATCTTCACAGTCAGCCCATCTATTGCAAATTGGAGCAACATTTAGCCTGTTAATGGTTTCATTTGTGCAAGTCCTGGGGGTGAAAATCAAGGGGCAATTGGCCCAAATTGCTTGTTGATTGTATGTACAATAAGGGGCTTTTGGATCAACAAAAAAGATTGTGGAATCTCAACTTGTACACTGTCCATTTGCAATCAAAATTAAAGAAATACCGAAAGAGAAGTCAATTTTCGGTCCAACTGGGTATCTATTGTCCAAGATTGTTAAGGAAATGTGTATATTTCAGTTTATTCTCAGTTATTAATTGTTGTAATTAAGTGCTTGATCAGGTTTTACCACCCTATCCGAAGAGGAAGGCCGGTTTCACTTGAGTGTGGATTGCCTGGTACCGTAGTTTGCCTCTATGGCATTACCTAGTAGACCATTCAGACATTATGTTGTGCCCAAGCCGATATTTGGATAGTGCTATCATGTCCCTGCCACCACCTCCACCTTCGGCATTATATGGATCTATGTCCGTTTTGGTACCTCCGCATCAATTGGCACTCATTGGATATCAACACTTGTTATGGGAGCACTAGACTATGCTTGAGAGAGTAGACTAGATGTAAGATTTGTTAGAAGAATTCTGATTACAAGATAATCCCACATAGGGACACAATGTACAATGATAACTTAACAAGATACAAAAAATCCCACAACTCGGGACCGTAGGTATAGACAATAGGACTCAATAGGATATGAAGGATCCCACAACCCGGGACCATAGGTATGGATACAAGATATCAAAATTACAAGATCTTCCTCGACGGCGATGAACACGATACAAGATAGTATTAGACAAGATCTCGTACTATGAGATTACAAGGTGACAAGACAACACGAGTATAATGGAAGACAAGACAATACTAGATACCATGACTAGACAAGAACTAGAATTGGAACTCGAAGTTACTTACTTAAGGGTCTCGACTCCTTGAGCTCCCATGACTGGCATTGGCAAGACTTAAGGAGCTTTATGGCGAGCCCCTCCTTTTATAGGTGTTGGAGGGCAGTTAAAGATCTTCTAGAATGTCCCATGATGATATCATCGATGATGCAAGCGATGATGTGGCATATCTTCTAGAAGGTTTTATGATGACATGGCAAGGGTGGATTCACATGGTTGGCTCGAGGATGTGTTGTTAAGGGTGCGTTCATTTTTGAGCATGTATAGAGCAAACAATGATTTAGAGCTTCTTAAGTCTTCGAAGACAAGGTTTGCATATATGTTCAGCACCTTGAGATGAGTCGACACCCAATTGGCCCCAAAATGTTGGTATCCTTGCTGTTATTCCTTTTCACATCAATTCCCAACACTTATTGTATAAGTGAATCCCCAAGCAGTGTCAAGAATCTAAGAGGGATCATTCTCAAAGGATCCACCCTTCCTTCGTAGACTGGTCTAATTCTCCAACAGCACAACACATGAGTAGCATAAACCCCTAAATTGCCCCTTGGTGGTTGCATGCAAATCAGCCCACTTGTGGGCCTAGAATGTCACCTATTTAAGAGAGTCACTCTTTTCTCATTGTTAATCAGCATGATTCTCAAGCCAAGCTTGTCACATGTACTTCACATAGAGAGTGGATGGAGGGGCACTACCACACATGGGAGTTATCATTGTTAGCACTCGAGCACGATTCCCACACTAGAATCCTCTTAGATAGAATAGACTGAGGGCACTACCATAGGTGGGAGTTGATTGCTAGTATTATTGCTTGGTCCATTTGGATTGTGAGATGCAGTCATACCGATGATTTGCAGGACATTCCTATTGCATAGACCCTCTCTAGGATTTGGACAAAGATCATAGCAGCATGGGATGGGGGGTGGGGGGGATTAGGAAAAGTAGGGGACAGGGGATGGGACCTAAAAAATTACACGTTTTCTTGACATGGGTGGAGAAGACATGCCCCGAGGAGCTTGGCGGAGATGGTAGGCCACAAGGTCCCAAGGATTGGAGTCTGGGCAGGGATGACTGGCAGTCCAAAGAGCTTGGAAGTTGGGAATTGGCGGAGATGGCAGGAAACTAGCTACTGGGTCGTCCTAGGCAGAGTTGTTAGTTGGGCACAATGGCAGGGAGGCTGCAGTTGGGCGGTGCGTCCTTACTTGAGTAAGGAGGGGCATGACGCATTGTTGTCATGAGCAGTGCGGGAAGGCGTGGAAAACTAGAACATGATACGGCCTAGATGGTTGTGTCAGGTCCAACGTACCCGTACCATGTGGTGTCCCCACCATTCGATGTCCCAACACGTCACCCCCGTACCCTGAAGTCTCAAGTTGCGTCCCCTTGTGGTGACTGTTTAAAAGGGGACAGACCAATTGAGGACTCGGGGGATGGGGGTTTGGGACGTAGGGACAGAGGGGTCCCCTGTTGCCTCTTTGGGATATGGATCATGGAGAGACTGCAGGGTTACTTTGAGTGCATTAGAAGAATTAGACATGCATTTATTCTTACTTAGGATTTTGCCGTCTCTTTCCACATTGAGTCACATGTGCTTCGCTATTACAGCCCTCCTGTTTACCTTGGAAATATTTTGAAGGTCTTATGTTATATTTTTAAATCAATATTTTTTTTCTGAGGCATAGGTTTTCTCTTAATTATAAAGAGATTGGGATGGCGTGTCACAGATGTTCAGCTCCATGAGCTGTTATGGGAATGATGTAGAGCACTCATAGAAATCACGTAGATGGATTGGAGAATGGCGTACGTAACTGTTGGTTCTTCTTGAATATGCAAAGGTTGAGATTTATGTCCAAGTTTAGCAACCTTTGCACACTTATTGGCCTAATCCAGTCTCTTTCGCTTTCTCATCTTACTTTGTATGTGTGTATGGAGTTTCGATTGCTCTCGTCTCATCGCTTCTCTCTCTATCTATGACACACAAATCAAACATACACTGGGCTTCTCTCTTACCTTTCTAGTACGTGATGAATCGTGATTACTGAACCCTACAGTGGAGCCATTCCAAGGGGCTAAAAGTCATTGAGCAGGCTTTCATAAGCGATGGGGTTTGTCCCTCTTCATGGCATATTACTTTGCCATATTACTTTCACATACCCAGTCCAAAAACATTCACAAACTTTCCTAATTTCTTATTTCTTTTCTTGTTGCAAATACAATGATGACCCAGGTTTGCAAAACCCTAGAGGCTAGAAGCATGGTCTAGAGTGCACCTGCTTAGTTAATGAATATAATTGTCTTTTCTGACCCTGGGCGACCTGCACATTACTTGGAGCCTCTGTGAGCATAATGACATAAGAGTAGAGAACCGACTGACACAGTGGCTACTTGAGACAAAAGTAAGGGGCACTTCTGGGCCACATATGCAATAGTACAAACACGCCTTATTAGTGAATGGATTGGAGAAGAAAATTTATTATCGATAACCTGTATGGACCTACTGCCATTGCAATATCCCTGATTAATGGAGTTTATTCTCTTGCATGGGTTGTCCCTTACTGTTGGGCATGCATTCTAAACTCTCAAAGTCTTCACTGTGATAAATGCTGTAAAACTTTGCCAAATAACACATCTCTGAGTTGAACTAATGTAACCATCATGCATGCCTTGACACTAGATTCGTCATTGTTGTCGTTGCCAACTGTTGTTCTTATCATTGTTATCAATGTCATTGTCATCATTATTGCCGTCATTGTCATTGTGTATGTTCATGATCCTTATGAATTGTGTGCAGGAGAGCTTTTTACGTTTACAAGAGGAAAATGAGTTTCTGAAACGTAAGGTTAAGTGTTGTTTCCATTTCTGAATTATTCTGACTCTTTGCCTAAATTGGATTTGCTTTTTATGCTTGGGAGAACTTCAGTTGGGAACTTAAAATGTTCATGCATCAGCCTTGGACTGGTGCCTTAATTCATATATTGAGTGATGTGAGAGGTGATAGGTAATTGCGTTAAGTTACACGCTGCAAGAAAACATTATTTGTTTGATTTTTTTGTAAACTTTCCTGGTACTGACTTGATCAAATTGCTGGTGAATATTTATATTGAGCAGGTGGCTGAACTTACTGCAGTAAGTTCTGGTCCAGACAAAACAAGTAGTGCCATTGGGGCAGCATGTTCCGGAACAATCTCTGAAGGCGATGGTAGAAAACCTTCCTCACAATTGATACAAGCAATATTTATTGTTTTCACAGTTAGAGTTCTGGTTCTGAAGAATAGGACTGATTGTAATGGGTTCTTTGCAAAGACAGATTAACATTAAAGTAGGATACTTTCAATGGTATTCCATTGTAGATCAGATGCTGCAATGAAGCAACGAATGATTAGACTAAAAAGGCTTATTTCTTTTTTTATTACAGCAATGACAAGTTGCCGAGCTTCGCACTCATCCGATGATGATTGTTATGATGCCATTACGTTGAAGCTGGGGTAAGTTGTGTTATGCTGCTTTCATGATAAGGTGGATTCTCTCTCAAAAGATTGTGGTGAACAACTTCATCCTTTTTGTGATGTCATGTACAGATTGTAGCTGTCTGCCTGCTTATACTTCAGGGAAACATTCAAAGTAAGAAATTCCTCTCTGAATAAAACGGGAAGGCTGTATTATGCTGACAATAGACATTCCACAAATACTTTAGATATCAGGACAGGTGGTGTAGCTTACTTCAGCGTGTTTTTTTACTGTGCATAAGCTGTCACTCATTTTGAGTAACATTTCCTTTTAAGAAGGAAGGCTGTATGCTAATATAAATATTTCACATATTTTTGAGATACCAAGAACTGGTACAGATGACAAGAGTGTGTTTTACTGCGCATATGTTGCCAGAGATTTTAAAGTACCATCCGTATGGGTCAGCAGCTATTTGAGGTTTTGCACGTTAACTGCAGTTATACTAAACATGGATGCTGTTCGAGTGCCTTAATAGCCACCGGTGTTGAAAATAACAAAACTTTGAGCAATCATGAAATGATGATATTCTCACCCTATTCCTCTTCTTGCACTTTCTGCCTCTCCGTCTTCCTCTTCCTCCTCGCCCTCTCCCTTATCCATCCCTGGCCCTGTCCACCTCCTCCTCCCTTCTTGCAACACTTTACACGCGTGTCCTCGCTCTATTTACCACAAGCTCTCTATATTGATTTGACACATGGCGACTATTCCACTCCACCTTTCCACATGCAATTTTTATGTGCCTTGGCATTCACAAAAAAACAACCAAATGTCCCATCCACTTATTGAGCCATGCATAGGTATTCTTTCATCAATCTCCACTTCTTAATATCAATGTGTCCTTCCATGTTTTGCATTTCGCCCTCAATTTGGATGTGGAGCTTTCAAGGTTTACAAATGTGAGATCAGAGATGGAAGCTCTCAGCTAAAAGTACATAGTAGATAGTAGAGAGAGTGAGAGTGAAGACAGAGCTCGACACATAATGCTATTCCCAAGTATGTAAGTCAAAGAGTACAAAGTACAACCCTTAGACCTTAGGATTGTTAAGGTGTGTTCACACTCGAAAGATGTAAAGTACGGTAAGTGACCGAACTATGTAACATAAACACACAAAATAGAAAATAACATAATTGGGAGAAAAAACCTCTCGTAAGGAGAGTTAAAAGTGTCCCATTGTCTTATTGTAGATCACTGATACTCCTTTGTGAGCGTAGGTGTGAGTCAAACAACCCAACAAATCCCCTTGGAGTGAAGAGTGATCAGCATATAGGGATTATCCACCAAAGCAGAACAAATTTAAAGCATTGCGATCTGCTTTAAATTTTTCACAAGGAAAAGCTTTGGTGAAGATGTTTACTACATTGTTGGTGGTAGGACAATAGACAAGGTTGATATCTCTTGCATATAGTCTCTCTTTGACCAAGTGATAGTGAATCTCTCTATGTTTCGTGCGTGCATGAAACACTAGGTTTTGTGCCACTGCAATGGTACGTTGACTTTCAGTAAACAAAGGAGTAGGCTCCTTGACAGATACATCAAGATCAACCAACAAACATCTTAGCCTTATACACTTAAATGTAGTAGTGAAAGTTGCCTTGTATTCAGTTTCACAAGATGATGTGGCAATAGTGGATTGTTTCTTGCTAAGCCAAGAAATGCAAGATGAGTCAATAAAGAAACATTTTTTACTTGTAGAGTAACATGAATCAAAATCTCAGCCCAATCTAAATCACTATAAGCATGTAATTGCAACAACTCCTTGGCATAAAGTAGTCTAAGAGTCCTACTACCTTGCAAGTAACAAAAAATATGCTTCACAGCTTACCAATGCGACATGTTTGGGTTGTGCATATATCTGCTCAGGGTTGAAACTGCAAACTGAAGATCACGCCTTGTGTTGCATAAATAAATGAGTCATCCAATTGTTGAAGTATATATATAAATGCCAAATATATCATTGTCATCATGCAAAGATAGTTTGAGTCTAGTCTCTATCAGTGTGCTAATTGGTTTGCAATCTTGGAAGCCAAATCTCTCAAGGAGTTTAGCAATATAGATGAACTATGACAATCCAATGCCTCTAGCATCATGAATAAATTGAATGTCCAAACAGCAATGAAAAATTTTCAAACTTGACAGTTCAAGAGTTTAATGCAATTTTTTCTTGAATGTTGAAATCTGATCAGCATGTGTCTTTGTGAGCCAAAGATCATCTACATAAAGACAAATGACCAATCAAGGGTTCCCCCTTTTTGCATATGTAAACAGTAGACTCTGATGGGTTATTAATAAACCCTTGGTTGAGTAAAGAGGTATCAATTTTTGCATACCAAGCTTTTGGAGCTTGGTTTAAACCATAAAAGCCTTTTTTAGCTTGTATACCAAGTGTTCAGATCCTTTAATTGTAAAACCAATGGGCTATTGAACATACATTTATTCCTGAATTTTTCCATGTAAAAATGCGGTTTTAATATCAAGGTGGTGCACAATCCGACCATAATGGGTAGCCAAAGCAACCATACATCGAATGGTAGTCATATGGGATGTAGGAGCCAACGTCTTCTCATAATCAATACCCTTATTTTGTGTGTAGCCTTTTGCCACAAGTCTAGCTTTGTTCATATCGATGGATCCATTCACTTTTCTTTTCAGCTTATAGACCAATTTAGTATCAATGGCTTTCTTTTCAACAGGCAATGCCACTAAATCCCATGTTTAATTTCTCATGATAGAATCAAATTCAACTTGCATTGTTGCCATTCAATGTACATTGTTGTGCATTCTCAAAACAATCAAGCTCCTCATCATCAAGTGTGTGTTGCTATAACAAACTCCATTGTATTAACATAATTATGCAGACTTGTCTTCTAGTATGACTAGCAATAGGAGCATCCAAATGACTCTTTCATAGTCTGCAAGTATCACCTAGGATTTTGCCTAGCTTCCTAATTATGCACATGCTTTTCATAAACCTCAAAATCAACATCTTGCTCAGTATTCAGATTAGCCGTAGGTTGAATTTTGGCATTAATTAATGGAGCAGTTGGACGAACATTTTGTTCATTTACTCAAACTCTAGTTGTATCACCAAAAGAAATGAACAACAATCCTTCAAACATATCATTTGGAGTTTGATATGTATCGAAACCAATAAGAGAGAATTTTGATTTTTCATAAAAAGTCACATCTCTATTGACAAAGACTTTCTTGGAAACATGATCATACAATCTGTATCCTTTGCTCTCATTGTTATACCCTACAAAAATGCATTTAATAGCCTTGTTGTCTAACTTTTTTCTTAATACTTTGGAAATATGAGCATATGTAAGACACCCAAAAAAATAGAAGTCATGGTCAATAATAAAATATGCGGACTTTGTAGCAGTAGAAGGTGCATCAGAAATAGGCATTCATGATTGCTCCTCCTTGGCAATGTGCTTCTTACATTCCGTGATGTAGTGAACTGGCTTCTTACAATAATGGCACTTGCCCTTCTTGGCTTGTGTGTCCCTTGTTTCTTGTTGCTTTGTGAAGTGTTTGAACTTCCAAAACTTTGTGGAGCATTTCTAGATTGGCTACCCTTGCCCTTTTGTCTTCCCATAAAAGCCCGTTTAAAGGCTATAACGTCCACCCCACCGTTCTTTCTTATTTGATCTTCTTCTAGGAGTAAACTAACCAACTAAAGAAAGGTAAGTGGCTGCGAAGAAATTCTAATGGTGAGATTCAAGGCCAAGTAAGAGGGGGGCAAGGAATTCAAAGTAGTAGAGATCATGTGTGCATCAAAATAATACTCATCTGCATTTATTAATTACTCATGCAAGTCTTGAATGATCTTGTATGGCATCAATTTCATCCATCTTCACATTCTCAAGCTCATTTTTGAAGAAAGAGATGTGTGTCTCATTTTTTTCAACAAACATTTGCTCAAGTGGAACCCATGTTTCTCATGAAGAAGTAGCATACCGCATATGTGGGACTCACAAGCCTTTTGTGCAGTTGATCTTTGGGGAAATGGCTGAACTGGAGCTGGCATTTGACCACGTCCTCCTTGGGGAGGTGTTGCAGGAGTCACAACTCTAGGACAGACTTCTTCACCACTAACATAATCCCAAAGTTTTTTTGCAATCAGCACATTCTTCATCATGAAGGACCATAGAGAATAGTTATTGCCATCCAACCTATCCTCTTTGGATACATAGGTGAATACATCACTCTATCCTGGATTGGCCATGATAAATATCATTGTTTCAGAAAACACAAGAGCAAGAACCAAAGATTGAACAACCTGGAAATCTGCAAATTGTAGATTTTCAAAAATTATAGAATACACCAAGCTATAATGATCAAAATTGTGTTTATACTTGATCACAGTTGTCCATTGTACATACAACAAATGCAAAAGCCGCAAAATTTTGCTGTCCAAAATGCCTCTATTTCAGGCAGAGGCTCTAGTACATGTGCCAGTGTTTGCTAAACATCCAAATAGTGGAGGTGGTGGTGGAGATGACAATGATGGTGCCAGTGGAGGAGCAAAAGTGGTGTTTGATATATATCTAAGAGAGAAGGAGAAATAAGTGGAATAAAAATTAGAGCTGTCCAAAAAAACTCACTCAAAAAGCTCATTTTTTGCACATGTGCAATTGTAAATTTACAAATTATGTTGGATACAATACATTAGTGAGGTGTATATCATTTTCACCTATACAAATTTGAGGTATCTTAAAGAATATTAATGTAATTTTTTTTCATTTCTTTTTGGTAGTTTGCTTTGATATGTCTCTATCACCTGCTATTAGCGACTTCGACGACTGCTACTACATCCCAGGATAGTATATCTCCCTGCATCTGTTACATATACACATCGCACCGATAAAGTATCACAACCGACATTTGTTCCCCTTTTGTAGCCATTATCTGGAGTACCAGAGCTACATATGCACATACACATACACGACACTTATCACACTCACAACACCGTATTTTCAGTTTTCAGTTTTTAGCTTTTCATTCAGCACTTTTATTTTGGATAGCTGGACCTCATCAGTTGTATCACAGTTTGTCTCATAGGCTAGTTTTGGTCTTTAGAAGACGTTAATATAACTTTCTTTCTTTCTTTCTTTCTCTCTCTCTCCAAGCTGTTGGTTTCAAAAGCGGATGCAAAAATGGAAGCATGAAAGAATACTTGAATAAACTGTTGAACACAAGACAAAAGAGAGAGAAAAGAGAAAACACAAGAACACTGCAAAAGAAGAGAACTTATAGACACGCTCTACAAATGGAATTTATATACTAAACATGAGACAATCACGTACAATAGTGAGTCATTGGTTGCACGGTCATTGATATCGACTCCCTCTCTCCATAGGGTATACATTGGATATCTAAGTAATGAATATGGAGTGTAGATGATCTTAAATAAAGAGGAAAAAAATAATGCAAATAATGCATCAGGTCAACCAATATTTAATGCTGGTTGGCCAACAATAAATGCCAAAATAGTCACTAAAGTGACCACTAAAAATTTCTTAAATAGTAGTAAAATGCCCGGTCAATCCAAACTCATATGTAAACTAACTAGATTGCTAACACCCTCTCTCAAATCATGGGTCATTTGATACAATATAAGGATTTAATGATAATGAGCCATCATAGTCCATACAAAAGAATAGAACCATGGATACCAAAGCAATGAGTGATCAAGCCACCATAAAGGTGCCTTGAAGAGAATCTGATGTTGATGCCGATTGGATCAAAATCTAAAAATAGAGAAGAAACATAGCATCTCTCTATGTCTCTCTTATCAATGCCTCACAATAGCATACATGAGTATCCTATAAAAAATGCATTTGAGCATATGTGAACATTAATTGTCCACCATTGGCTACAAGACTACTAAAGTGTCCCTCAAGTGAGCTCAGCAAACTAGGAGTCAATCTTGCTCTCTATCAAGTAACAACCCATCATGAATGTAGAAGTCAATCCTAGGTTGAGGATTTAAAAATCTGTTGATGTATCAAGGCAAGGGTTTTGTAGAATCTCCCCATCTCCATCAACATGGTGACAAGGAGATGATAGGTGGGGTGTAGCCTATCAAGGTCCCCCCTCCCCCTTAATCTCCACGATCACCCAACTCCACAATAGGAGTCTCCAACTTGCCATACTAGCAACCAAAAAGGGGAGGTGCTCAAATTCATGGCTAGTTTTATTAGTTTAAAAAAAAGAGAATTATTAAAAAGAAATAACCCCTTATACACCAATAGGTTGAGATAAAAAAACATAAAGGGTTTCTTATTCAACAACAAGCTCTAGTTTCTTCTTAGTTACCAAGCATTTTGACATGATTTGCATTGTTCTTTGAGTTGCAAATCACCTTTGTAGAAAAATTGAGTAGATTGTCGCCTCAAAATTTGCATTTCCAAGTGTTTCCATGTGAACTCTACAAATCTCTTCATTTGGACTGCCAAATTTGTCAATTTTCAGAACATGTGCACCAATATACTTGTATAGATGAGGGTCACTTGCCCCACCTCACCACCCTCACACCTCCTTTGTAGCATTGGAGAATCATAAGAGGAATGATCATATCACCTACACTGAAAAGGATAATGAGGCTAAAGAAGATGACTCTTTCCACACCTTAGTGGATATATTTGAGTCAGAGTCAAAGGGGGTAGATTAGTCAACGAAGGAGTCCATATCCTCCTCCTCCTCCTTCCTTGAACCCACTAATTGTTTGCAATTCTTACGCAAATGTCCCTTCTTACCATACTAATAACACTAAGCCTTTGACTTCTTCCTATCAACCCTCTCTTAAGCTACAAAGGCCTCATTGTAACCACCATACTGGGATGGAAGCCGCCCCTATAACTACAAAGAGGTCTCATGCCCAAGTTGCATTGAGGACATATGGGTAAAGCTCACTACACTAACGAGAGTTCACATGCAATGTAAGACAAGCTTATCACAAAATAACAACGGCAAAAAAACAAATTCTAATCAAACATAACCACAATGTGAAAAGCACAGCCAATAGAACCTGAAAATTCAATCACTCAGCCTCCTGTAGGAGTCAAAATGCAAACAAAACATGCATTAAATGTAGTAGGATCACAATAAAATAATGCAAAAATTGAAAACACAAACTGTTGGTGAAAAAATGTAGGCAAAAAAAGGAATTAATGCAATAAACACAGACTGAGAGGCTAGAAACAAGGTGATTTATAGTAGACGTGTTGCCATGCTAGAAAAAGGTGGCAGCAAGCAAGGAGAATCAATGATTAGTAGTAGAATATCTGTAATTAGCAAAAAAAATAGTAGATCTTGAAATCTAACGCCATGTTAGAAGTGAAAGCAACAATGGAAGCATGAAAGAATGATGAAATAGACTGTTGAACACAAGATAAAAGACAGAGAAGAGAAAACACAACATTGAAAAAGAAGATAACTCAGAGACATACTCGAGAAATGGAATCCATATACTAAACACGAGACAATCGCATACAATAATGAGTCATTGAATACGATGCTAGCACAAACTCCCTCTCTCCTAGGGCATGCACTAGCTGTGCAAGTGATGAATATAGAGTATAGAGGAGAAGCTTGAATAAATAGGCAAAAAAGAATGCAAATAATGCATCAGGTGCTAGTCGCCCAATATTAAATGCAAAAATAATTACTAAAGTGACCACTAAAAATACCTAAATAATGCTAGAACACTTGGCGTAGCCCAGACTCACACAGGAGCTAACTAGACTGCTAACAATTGGATGCTTGATTTTGTATGCATTGCAAGGAGTAATATGTAGTTTATAATTCATATATGAGCGATTTCATATATATCCCAAACACCAAGTATTAGCAAGTAGTGATGTGTACCTTTTGCTATTCGAGTGATATCCATACCTTGGGATGCTTTATCCCAAGGGAGAATCATGACTACTAGTTGCTTGGAAACACATGCATATCATGGTTAAGAAAAAGTAGCCCATTGTGGACACTTCTAATTGTGAATTTGAGTACAAGGTAGGTTTCATAGTTACAGTCAAGTTTATTTAGCTCGAATATGTTTTGGCTAAGTTGGGTGTTGAGAAACCTATCTGCCACTACAATCTTCACTAAGAGTAAAAGCACATTGGCAATTACATAGAACCCAATGTTACACACTCGCACTAAGCACATAGAGATGGATATCATTTTGTCAAAGAGTCTCTCTATAAGAGAGATCATCTTAGCCTATGTGCCAACATAGGAAAACCTTGCACATATTTTCACGAAGGTGTTTAATGAGAAGTTTGAAGTGTTTCACAAAGCATTGGGCTTACTTTCCTTGTGGATTAGTCATAGTCCACCAAGCTTGGTACTTCCCTATAGCCAAGTATGAACTCTTATTCACCACATCATCCAATGAGAATTCATTTATATTTTGATAATCATGGATGTGAATACACTTAGAACCACCAATGTATTTTTCTCCCT
Organism: Lygodium microphyllum; assembly: GCF_053477565.2. Taxonomy (NCBI): domain Eukaryota; kingdom Viridiplantae; phylum Streptophyta; class Polypodiopsida; order Schizaeales; family Lygodiaceae; genus Lygodium; species Lygodium microphyllum. Next base: position 24,297,185 of record NC_141143.1, on the reverse strand, counting down.
CATTAGGATATTTCTTTTCCCTAACCTTGTATACATTCCCATTCACTCTAGGGCAAACTTAGTCATGTAAATCTTATACAATAATACTTCTCGATAATTTTTGTTATGAGCTCTCAATATTCAAGTTGTGGGAGCATTCTTGCAACTCTAAATCCAATAGAGGCGAGATTAACATCAAAAGTAATCTATTCGTATCATAGCAACCGAGGAGCAAGCAAAAATGCATTTAAGTAGCTCATGCTTGCAAAAGACTCCTAGATGATCCATACATATATGTGGGAGAAGATTTTTGACCCATGCCTTCTTAGCATGAAATCAACAACATGCAACTTAGCTTCATTTTCATTGCATGTCAAACACCCAATAAGCATCATCATTGTGGATAGCTTTTGTTATTACATTCTTCTCAGTAAAGCATTTATGCATGACAATAGTGAATGGATGGACTCCCCTTCCCTCTCTTCCCCCAATATTGTTAGAATGATGCGATGTACTCATATGAACATGTACTTAGAGAATATCTATGAAAATAATATCTAGATATTTAGGAGAACTAGACAAGATGGATCTAAAACATATGGAAGATACTTTAGTAAGAGAACCTACCATATCCACAAATTTCTTGTATATATATGTGTGCTCTTAAATATTGCAATACAAGTGTGATTCATTCTCTATCTCATTGTCTCATTGTCTCTCCCTCTTTCACTCATTGTTAAAGGAAATGGTAGTTAGCAGCCTCCTTTAAAGCAGTTAGGAGCCACTAACAATGCATTAATGAGTTGAGCACAGTGAATACCATTTGGCATGGCACATGGATGGAGAGAATGTTACAACAAGCAACGGACTATATAAAGAAGGGAGCGAGGAGATCAAGTGTTGAACAGTCCAGGAGTTGAGGAATCAAGTATCCAAGGGAAATTAGGATTCCAGGGAAAAAGGGCTCCTATGCTCCACTGTTAGACCCTTCGTGAGTCCCTTTTGGTCAATCCTTTGACTGCCGTGTTGAGTGCTCTCTAGCCATAGGGATAGTTCTTGTTTTGTTCTTAGTCACAACATCTGGCAGTAGTACTAGCATTGTCTTGTATTCCGTAGTTGTCTTGTATTCATGATCATTCAGTGATCTCGCACTAGTTGTTCACTGAGTACTGTGTCTCTATCACTCTTCATTTGTTGTATTGTTCTTTTCATATAGCAATATATATTTGGGTTTGACCGTGTGAGTACATTTTGGTATTTGATTTCATTGTTGTGATTATGTCGAGCTTTGAACCCTAGGGATGCAAAATGTAGAGTATGATATCGGTGTCCACTTGTGTCAGTTCTAATTATGATTGCACTCTTTTTTGTGGTGGTAATTCTCGGAACTGATTACACATGGTGACCACAATGGGGTGACCCAATAATCATCATATCGCTTTTCATACTCGTTTCAAACTGACCAAAGATGCCCAGAAACTTGAAAAATTCCACCATCTTAAGCAAAGAGATCAATTTGTCTAGGCATATACCACTAAGTTCACTATTCTTAATAGTCGAGTTGATCCTGTTGCTCAACCAAAAGATAAAATGTTGAATACACTCTATTTTTAGGGTTTCAAGCATATACAAATCAAGAGTACGAGAAACCTGACAATGTGTGTGGTAGAGGTGGAAGAGGCCAAGGAAATTTTCGACCCTTCTTTAAACATTGTTTCTTTTGCATGTAGGAAGGACACTAGAGATCTAAGTATCTTAACACTCATGCATAAATGCGCATGTGATTACCCGGTTAGGCAAAACCTACAAAGATGCCGCATTACGACCCACAGGAACTCCATGGGCTGAGTAGAAGAAGGTCTGCCATTAGGTGGTAGGATGAGCTGCAAGTGACTCGATGACAATGAAATATTCAATATTGAGCTCTAATTCGAAATTCAAACCCAAAAATTGGTCCGGTAGCTCATACTTGGAGAAACATTCACAATTCAATGCACATACCATGCTTGCTCAAGTAATGCAACACAGTGTGGAGACACAATCACACCTAGCATGGAGTCACTTAAACCCTAAATTAGCCATTGGCCTTGAGTCTACGAAGTTCAAACCTTAGTAGGACTTTGTACGAGGAGCATTAAACCCAACATAGGTGAAAAACAAGCAAGTTGCGAGAGAGTATCCACAGCCTAATAGAGTAAAGAATCCATATAGTCACCCTTGGATTCTTAAAGGAAAGAGGCAAGAAGTTTATCCTAGTAAGCAGAAAAGCCAATTATTGAATGATAATCATGGTAAAGATTGCATGATGAATTTGGAAGGTCACCCTAGTCAAAGGCTGTGTAAAGCCCCAAACGCTAACCGTGGTGGAAGTAGAAGTTAGCCACCTAATGTTGAGCACTTTGGTTGTGTCGAGCTCATCCGAAGGATCAATCGGATGGGAATCCGTGAATACTATTGTGCCACTAGGTGACCTCTTAAATCTTGTCCTGACTTTCAAGGGTTATCTATTGAAGATGATTAAGCTAGAGTGCCCTTTATTACTAGAACCAGAAGTAGCGGCTATGATAGCCCGTGCACATATGAAGGAAATAAGTAAAAAAATAAAGCAAGAGCTAGTGCTAGTAGACCCCCTCTCTGATCTGATCATTTTGGTTATTCTTATTTGATGCAATTTGCACAAGATCATCTAGAACGTCCTGATTGATAGTGGATCCAGTGTCAATATCATCACATTGGCCACTTGTCAAGAATTGGGGTTCATGGATTGCGAACCAACTCCCTTCCTAGAAAGGATGGACAATCAGTAATGGGTAAGACCTCTTGGTATCATCCACTTTGTATTTTTTAAAATTGTCCCAATGCAATTTTTTATTTCCTTAGTTGTGTTGAATATGGAGCATGCTGGCGAAGATTACCACCTACTATTGGGAAGACCTTGGCTATACCAAGCAAGAGTCAACCATAACTAGGATAAAGACAAACTTACAATCCACAAGAATCAACATAAAGTAACTGTCTTCTTGACCAATTTTGCCCCACCTACCCCAAATTGCAAAATGAAATAGTTAATATGGTGGAGGGCTCAAGTGATAATGAAGTAGAGGAGCTCTTGAAGGCTAATGCTGATTTACAACCCTAATGTATTATTAATTTTCTACAGATCAATGAACAGTATATGAAATCACAAAGTTTACAATCCAAAGTCTTGAAGAAAGAAAATAACAATAGTTCAAATAGTTTCAAAACTCAAGACTGTGAAAAAGATAATACTAATGCTGATTAGCTTGCTGACCTTGATATAAAAGAAATCCTAAATCAAGAGCCGGAGTTTGAGGCGCAAATGTAGAAGGTCACAAGGGTAAAGGAAGATGAATTAGATACAGTATATCTTGGTCTCGGAAAAGACCAAACCAATCAGAATCAATACCCAATTGCAAACTTACAGTCAGCAACTCATTAGTTTGTTGATTGAGTTTAAAGATGCTTTTTCTTGGGAATACTTTGAGATGAAAGGACTAGATCCTTGCTTCTATCAACATCGAATTCCTCTAAAATTGAATGTTGTCCCAGTTTGGATGTAGCACTACATCATAAGCCCTCACATGGTGAAACAGGTTAAAGAGCAGTTAGATCAACTATTGCAAGTTGGATTCATCGCTCCAATAGATCAAGTGAATTGGATTTCCTCGATTTTCACAGTTCTGAAAAAGAATAAAACCTACGAATATGTGTGGACTACATAAAGCTTAATGCAGCCACAATCCCAAATACCTTCCCCATCCCCTATCTGGATACTATATTGGATGAAGTGGCTAACCACAAGATGTACTCCTTTCTCAATGGTTTTAGTGGACACAACCAAGTTTTACTTGCTCAAGAATATCAATCTAAAATAGATTTCATCACAACATGGGGAGTGTATGTCTATACGGTGATGTGGTTGGGCCACCTCAAGAATGCTCTGGCCTCTTTTCAAAGAGATATGCATGAGAACTTTGGGCATTATCTGACCGATTTTATGAGTGTTTTTTTGGATGATTTTAGTGTCTTTGGAAAAGTCACACTCCATCTGATGCACCTCTGACTTTACCTCACATGTTGCAACAAGGTACGTTTAAGTTTAGATCATTTAAAATGTGTGTTTGTTATTCAAGGCAGCATTTTATTGGCCCACATCATTTTTCAAGACGGGCATTGTTGTTGACTCCACCAAGGTAGCCACAATCATGTAAGTTGTAATACTGTATTTACCATTCGTGCTACTTAGGTTCACTGGCATGGCCGCTACTTGCAACTTTTGGCACACTTGGCCATCCCCTTGAATAAATTTGCACATGTGGTCAAACATCTAGCAATGGAATGAAGAAGTGGACTTAGCATTCTGTCACCTCCGGCTATTACTCTCTAGAGTTCCAATCGTGATTCCACCAAATTGGGTGAAAACTTTCCATGTGTTTGTTGATGCCTCTGTCATGGCTATTATTAGTATGCTTATGCAGTAGGATACCAATGGATGGTTTCGACGAGTGTTTTATGCAAGCAGACAATTGTTCCATGTAGAGAGAAACTATTCAATCACAGAACAAAAATGTCTTGGTATGATCTACTCAATCAAGACGTTTCGGTATTATTTGCTTAGGCACACTTTCATTTTTCATGTGGATCATTCAACTTTAGTCTACTTGGTCAAGCATAAAAATGCCAGATGGATTATGATGCTACAAGAATTTGAATACACAGTGATACATCGCCCTGGAACACAGCATGTCATTGCCAACTTTCTATCCTACCTTGATTTTGGAGAACCTCAAATTGGAGTCAAAGATGACTTTTTGAATGCACACTTATTTGCAGTAGAAATAGGTGCACCAAAACTTGAGCCACCAAACCCTTCATGGCCATGGTATAAAGGGATGATGACTTTCGTGAAAACCAGCATAGCTCCATTCCATCTCCAGAAGGGCCAACGGAAATGATTGGCTCTTAAGAGCCCATGTTTTGAGATTATCATGGGTCAATTGTATTACTGCAATCGAGAAGTGCTATAAATAGTGGTCCTCCCAATGGAGCAACCTGCTATCCTAGAGAAATCCCATCAATAAATTCCTGGCAGTCACTTTGCTACTAAGGCAAGATGGCTTGTGGTGGTGTGGCTGATGATGCATGGTGACGCATGCAAGTGGGTCCAACATTGCGATTCTTGCCAAAGGTTGGGTTAACCTAGAGCCAAAGGACCACTTGTTGCTCCAACCAATCCTACCTTTGGATCCCTTTCAAAAATGAGGATTGAACTTCATCGGTCCCATTTCTTTGGTTGTTGCTTACAAAAAAACAAGTATATCTTGATGCCAATAAATTATTGCACCAAATGGATAAAATCATGGGCTCTACTGGACAACACCACCAAATCAATTGTTGAATATTTATTCTGAGATATCTTCACCTGATATGGCACTTCGATTGAATTTGTAAGTGAGAAAGGTACACACTTTGTCAATAAAGTCATCAAAGAACTCGCCTCATTTTTTCTCATTGTGCATAAAAAGTCTTCTCCTTATTATCTGCAAGCTAATGACTTAACTAAATCAACCAATAAGGTACTATGCAAAAATTTAACCAAGTTGGCAAATTATAATAGAAAATATTGGGATACTAACCTCCATGTAGCACTATGGGCTTTCCAGGCTTCCTTCAAGGTTGCTACTGGCATGACTCTATACAAAATAGCATTTGGTTTAGAAGCCATTATACCCTTGGAATATGTAGTACCAAGTTTTCGACTTGCAGTATAGGATCGACTCATCCCAAAGGAATCACTTCCATTCCGAATGGAAGCCATCGCCCAACTAGAAGAAGACCACCAGATCTACATGAAAGGGATGCAGGAGACGTGGGAGAGAAGAGCACACACAATTTAGTTGTTGTCAACAATGTTATGATAGCCTTATTGCACTTTCATATATATATGAACAAAGAATATGGGCGGTCACTGTACACGCGCAGGTCCAAGGGCCTTTTACCCCAATAACCTCCCACTAAAAGGCCAATGGGCTAGGGAGTGAAAAAACAAAACAAAAGAAAAGAGACAGGGTGAGGAATCATGACATCTCATCCAACGCCCAATCGAAAAGTGAGCTGTGCAATAAGTGTCAGGAATCTCCGAGTCCAAGACATCCAGGAGGCAAGTGATCCCGCAACTCCATACAACGCAGCAATCCAGCACAACTCATGAGTGCAAGGCTGTACATCATCATCATTAGAGTAGCGCATAGCATCAATGTTGCACATACAAGACAGTGAAGAGCATCCAAACTCTCCAGAGTCAATCACTGAAAGACGGCCAGCATCCCGGACACAAGTCAACGGGGTCCCAAGATAGTATGCGGCCTCAACGAAGCGGAAGACTGACATACGGCTGTAGAATCAGCCCATAAAGCACACTGAGTGCACATCAAGAGGCTGAGAGGTGTCTGTGTCTCATAAAAGACAACATGATAGCTGCTTAGAACCTGCTGGGCATCCAAATCCCAAAACCTGTAAGCCGTAAAGTCACCATCTCCATAACCAAGGAGAAGACATCTGCGTGACATAGGCTCATGTGGCATACTGACAATGGCCTGGCAACCAAATATCCTCAAGTGATCATAGGAGGGTCTCATACCACTCCATGCCTCATGCGGTGTAATACCGTCCAAAGTCAAGCATGGCGTCCTGTTAACCAAGTAGACTAATAGCATCCTCAATCCGTACCAAAGGATATGCCCAAACACGGTGGGTAGCATGATCCATGAAGGTCACAAAATACGACGCTCCACCAAGTGACTGGGAAGGCATAGGTCCATATATTGCAACATGGACTAGATCTAGAGGAGCATGCCTCACACGATCGCCATAAGCCAAAGAGGCTCTGCACAGACCATGAGTACAATGAGGGCAAGAAGCATGGGGAAGAGTAGGCAATAAGCCCATATCACATAAAGCATCCATCTCAGTGTGTCGTATACGGCCTAGGCGACAATGCCATAACAATGCATATGGTATCTACGTAACTGTAACCATAGAATCTCCCACATGAGAGATATGCACTACATAATCAGTGCCATATCTAGCACCTCTGGCCAATACTAAGCAACCACGACGGATTTTCCATGAAGTATCCCCAAGAGAGACATAATATCTTGCACCATGCAACTGACTGACAGAGATCTTGACAGAGATCAGGCTCTTACTGAGCGTAGGTATATGCAAGACATCATGGAGCATAAGAGAAGACCCATTTGGCAAAGCCAAGTGTATATCCCTTGTACCAATAACATGACAATCCTGCTCAAGGCCCAAAGAAATACATCCGTCAACCTCCCTGTAAGAAGAGAACCAAGCTCTATGCGGAGTAACATGACAAGATGCCATACTATCTAAAAGCCAATCAAAGGTATAGGCCGTATCACTAAGCAAGTAATCTGCAGGGTAACATGATGCCAGGAGTCTAGGCTCAACTGCATCATCATGGGTAACTACATGCACCATACCACTATCAACAATGGTCTCATCTACTGTATCACTGACTTTGCTCTCATGTCTAGTGCAGCACTATCTTTTCCGCTCTCTAATCCACTTGAAGCATTTACGCTTCACATGCCCTGTCTTTCCACAATCAAAGCAAACAGAACCTGTAAAACCTGTAGAAGAGGACAATTGCTCTGTAATAGCATGAGTAGGGCTGTCCAATACATCCAAGGAGCTCAAAGAATCAGGGAAAATCTTATCAGAGAGAACACGCTCATCAAGAGGACTGTCTGCATGACTAGAAGAGCTGGAAGTCGTCATAGCATACTGCAAAGGGGACTCATCCAAACCAAAAGGGGAGAACACAAAGGCATCAACCACGGATGCAAAAGCTCCCACACGGACAAGCCTAGCAGACAAAAGCATGACATATCCAACCACTGTAGCTCACATCCATAAAAGCATAAGCATGACTCGGAGCCATAAATGCATAAGCATCCTCGAAACATAGGAGTATATATAACTTTGCAGTGCCTCATACCATGTACTGACGTACATGTCCAGCCAATAATGACAAGTGGCAAATAAACCTGCAAGAATCAAGCTCCAATAAAAGGCCAAATATCTGTGTAAAAGCATCCAGGTAAGAGGCTCTGTAAAATACATAGCAGCTGACCATGTGCATACATGGGTGGCCATAAAGATCAACTACTCCCTGACATACATGGGCAATAGCATCCCAAATAGCATAGATGCCATACAACAGAGAAGTAGTTGTATCCAAGCACTATCCAAGTCCACTGATGAGATCAGTAAGTATCCCGCATATAAAATGCAAACAAGCAATCACACCTCCATAGGCAATTGCCAAAAAAAGGGAGCAGTTCACTGCTCAATACTTGTAAGTGCATCCAAGGAATAGCCAAGATCCATAATCAGAGCATCAAATCCCATATAACATCTAAGGTCGTAACGGAAAAAGCCAAGTCAATGTTCAACTGCTCAAGGGAATACTCAAATGAATGTCGAGACGATCTCAAACAACTGCCATCCACAGCCAAAGCATAAAGCATTCACCAAGACATCATAACCCGTACTGGTAGCCTAGGCATAAACCATGTCATAGATGAAATGCTAGCTGCAAAGAAGTGACAGTCAAACTCAAAACGAGCTCTAATCTCAATTCAAAGCAATCCGGAGCATAAACAAGACATGTGGCATAGTCCAAATACATCATGACATCATATCGAGTAGCCGAGAGTACCCCATGACTAATAGGCATAACCCAACTGTAGCATAAATAGCTTCATCCCTAAAGTTTCCAACAGCAAATAAAAGTCCAAAAATGAGCAAAATAATGCTCAAACCAAGCTCAAATCAAGTGCCAACCATAGGTATACATTCCCGTATGTATAGGCACCAACCGGGCATAATCGGGCATCAAATGCCAAGTCTTGTAAGCATAAAATTGAAGTAATAGGTGGCTTCCTTATTTTGGATAGATCTGGCACTGTTCAAAATAGTCAATGGCTGAGCTAAATTAGCTCCAAATGCATCTCACATAAGAGGCATAACATCCACAAGTGATTCGGTATCAATAGACATCAGTAGAAGCATCGCATAAGCCATAAGCATACAAATACATATTGTCTTAGACCTGAAATCTATTGCAAAATATTCTATCATTAGAATTTTGCAAATCCGACATCACCATCGCGTCTCTGGAGTGTGCTAAAACCCCGACTTAGACTCTTACCTTCCCTGAATCGGGTTCTGAATGCTCGAGATATGACAAAAATAGTGATGTTTGAGCCATTTTTGCAAACAAGCGCAAATAAAACATGAGCATGATGCTGTACTTGAGGGGCCAAATCAGGGTGGGTAGGGGATAAGCAAGAGCCCAATGAAGGCCTACAATAGGCCTACACAAGCCTAGGATAAGTACAAGCAAGACGTGAAGAGAACAAGCTTCAATGATGGAAGCTATGGCTGCCTCTTCATGAAACTCTGCTGTTCATGTCAAAGAATGGCTGAGAACTGAGTGAGAAGCAAGCTCTCATACCTCGTGTAGATGCCGGGAAGAGCTCGCAAAGGAGTGGCTCTGATACTAGTTGAAAGGGATGCAACAGACACAGGAGAGAAGAGCACACACAATGTAGGTGCTGTCAACAACGTTATGACAGCCTTATTGCACTTTCATATATATTGAATAAAGAATATGGGTGGTCATTGTACATGGGCAAGCCCAAGGACCTTTTGCCCCAACACTACAACACCTACATTCTATCCAAAGTCCAAGCTCATCGACAGAAATACCAAGTCGACTGACTATCCGAGAAACTGCTGTCCCAAAAGGGCCAATTCATCCTAGTCTTTAAGATTTGGATGGGCAAGCTCATCGGATGGAGCGGTCCTTTCTGGGTCTTTCATGATTGTGGCACTAACTCATTCCATCTGACTGATTTACAGGGTAAGCTGTTGTCAAAGGTGGTTAATGGATTCGAGCTACATCACTATCATGCTGACGGCTTCCAATGCCCATTCCCTACCAAAGTGGTTTCCCTTACCACTCATTCACAATCGAATTCTAGAGTTACTTCCCCACTAATTTCCCGCTTTCAAATCCAATGGCTATCAAAAGTTACCCCGAAAAGCACCATGGTATCTCGAAAAACCCATTCTAATGATATCTGATTATGGCGTATTTTGCTGATGTGGTGCACATGCATTGGCCAAATTCCCTTCGCATTAATCATATGGTCTTTTAAGAAAGATTCTCATCTTCAACACCCTTATTTCTCGCCCTTATTTCACTTCTTTCACTTTCTTTGTGTCTTGCCCTTTCCCCATCTCCCTACCATTGCATCCTTCCAATTCACCAGTGAGGAAGTTTCAACCCCAACTCTTAAGCTCTTGGAGATGCCCAAGCATGGACTAACTCACTATAGCTCATCAACTTCATCAACCTCCCATGGAAATAAATGGAGCAATGTACAAAACTCACTTATCAATCCACAATTACTCTTCTTTCCATGAAGTTCAATATTTGAGCAACCACTATTGATAACCTGAACAAAGGATAACATTATAATTTCACCCTCTTATCTTCAAATCGGATCAACTACCACTAAATAGATCATAGTCAATGTGCTTATTAATGAAGGTGTTGATTACATTATCCTTCCAACTATAATTGACAAGAATTGGGCCAATCAACGCTGCAACCCACTAACACAAAGCTATAATCCCACAGAGCCCAACCTTATTCACTATTGCATAAGTGAAAAGTACAATTGATAATGGAAACATGGACCATTCTAGTCTCCTCTTATGTTCTAACAAGTAGAGAAAGAGCAATCACCAAAATCCTATCGAAACACTCATTTAAGCTCATCACACACTACCATGTCAATTTGACAAGTGCATACACCTAAAGTTTCCTAGTGCAAGGGTCATCTTAGACTTTAGTCCTGGGGGACTAACTTCACAAACCATCCCAAATGAGACATCTATAGCGTGCCTCAACAAAACACCCCCACAATTAGAAAGGCCCTGTTGTCAAAGTTGTTTCATGTGTTGCATCAAATTCTTATTTCTCACTCATAAGTAGTTCTCTCTCTCTCTTTCTCTCTCTCTCTCTCTCTCTCTCTCTATGTTTTCAATAAAAAACAATTCTTGCAAGCAACCCGAATCCACATTTATATTACATTGACTTTTGGCAAGTGCACGTGCTACTTTTTCACAATTGAGAGAGACAAGGTCACTAAAATATTATCAAAATTTTGATCATAGCTAACCAAGCAAGCTATGAATATATTTTCTCAACAAAATAAAATGCACTTATACTACTAAGAGATAGTATAGTTTTTGCTTGTTGGTCACATTATTATGGGCTGCTAAAAAAGTTATGCTTCCAAATATGTGCAAGTTCTCTTTTGTAAGCATAGGTTGGTGTATAAACATGTTTACATTTGTATCCATTCCAAGAACTCAAAGGTACACATAGTACAAGTGCTTGCACGACGCCAAATATGCTTTCCCTTCTACTACAAAAGCTATGAAATCATGCAAATATATATTGGGTTCTTTGCAATGTGCATATCATAGCACTCTTGCAAGATACTTGAGTTAGGTGTCTCTAGTTTGAATATCTCATGTTCAAGGGTTTTGCCACTATGTGGCCCTTTACAATTGCATCTACAAACAATGCCAAACATATCCTCTTCCTCCCTATGGCTTGTGATACACCACTGCAATATTTTTGTGAGCCCTCATTAGTATCCACTTGTCGTGCTTCCTTTTGTTTTAAAAAAAGGCTACCACTCTCCAATATTTGAATTTCTTCTAATATTAAGTTTGTGCCTCGTGCCACTCACCATACTTGTGGAACTCTAGGTAGTGCATGATGAATGGAAGAATAAATGTTCTATGTATGGTCCACACTATCCTTGCAAAACCACGTGAACTCGCATCGCATTCCATGTTGATTGCTAGTGTCTCCTCTTGGATTGGAACACTCCATGATGTCCCAAAACAAAGGTGCAATCATCCCATGTATTGTGTTTTAATGGTTTCTTACATTTTCCTTGTCTAGCCCCAAACCAACCCTAACTTTACACATGACTGTGAGATGGAATCCTTCTTATAGCCCAAATGGTGTCATGAAGTTTTATCTCCACCACCATTTCATTCAAGGAATTTGCAGACACTTCCTTTGATTAGTTTGAAGACCAAGGGCCCTCAAAGTTTAGTTTCTTATGTACTTTCTTCTAGGTATGTTTTCAGTCACATACTTAATCCTATGAGAGGCATCTACTTCTTCTAACCCACTTTTCCATCAACCTTTCATTTCCTCACTACAATTACATTATGGCATTTAAAATTAGATGGTTGATGCATTTCAGTTCCAGCTACCATCTCCTCCACCATCCTTACTACCACTATTGATGTGGGGCTAATCCCTTGCTTTAGTCGAGTCAAAAGTTTCTCTGCACTAGATTCTACACCATGGAACTTTTCTCCAATGAATACTTGCTCTTTTGTACTCTCTTGTAGTAGAGCACTGAACAAATCATTAAGACATGCATCATACAAGCTGATAATCCCTCTGAATCCCTCATCAACCAACCATCTTTCATGCATTGGCTCTACTCTGTTTGTGATTAGCATATGAGCAATATCATCCACCACCTACACAGATATCAGCATGAGAGTATATAGAGTGTGAGAAAACAATTGTACAACATATCACATTGCATATTCTTACCAATTAGTCTTGCCCTATCTCGTCCTCTAATGTACATATCTAGTATGCCACCAACTAGGCCAATAATCCGTTATTGGAATATTTCAATCCACAACTTTTCCTATCATCCACCAAGTTTGGAATGAATCAATATTACATAGTTACATCATCTTCCATGGATTCACACCTCCACATATGGCACAAATGCTTGTACTTTTCTTGGAAAATCTTATGCACATACTGTGATATGTGTATTTGGAGACTTTGTTCCCAATGCAACAAGCATGATCTCTCCCTTTCTTACATTATTTTGTCTAGACCACCATTGAATGTTGTGCAGACAACTCTCCAATTGGCGTCTATCTCATTTGTGTTGGGATGAAAAACAAACCTGACACTAGCTCTAAGGCTCTAGTTGAGCTCCTACGCATACTAAACAACCCACAATGCCTCGTGGGTGGCTAGGAGCGTCTAGATAATATGACAAGGTTTATCTAACTAATGTGTTTGTAGACATGAGTTTAAAATTGTAGTCCAGCACTTTATCCATCTCAACTCCAAGCATAGGAAGCTTTCCATACATAGGTGACTACCTCACCTCGATTTACACATATATAGGGCATCCCCCAGATGTATGTTGTGTCCCCTATAGCTCTCTCATACCCCAAGGATTGGTCCTAGGATGCACCATCTCACGAATGAGGAACAAAAAAATATAATCCCCTCGTTTTTTATATTGCACAATCTAGGAGATCAATTTATTTTCTAACACAACTCTCCCCTAGATAATAGATCTAACCTACAACAAGGGAAATCTCTTTCACTCAATCGTAGGCCAATAATGCAAAAGACAAGTGCTATGCATCCATGAGTTGATCTTTGATACCATGTTTAATGCACATGCAGTGTATCATGTCCTAACGTGCTCAAAGAATTTTTAAATAACAGCCATCCACGTGTCCTAAAAAGATATTATTTTCATCTTTTCCCTAACGTAGTGCTACGATGAGTAAACAGAACCGGAGCTAACACATGCTTTTGTTCCTTTAGATATACAATGAAACCTAAATGATGCACTTCAACGCACAACATTCATCTTTTTATGAAAAAAACTTGATATTTCAACCTTCATTTGATATTTATTCATTATGTGAAGTGTTATATATGTTATACGATATTTTTCCATAGAAACACCCCCTAAACGGATACTTTAAAACATAAATGGATGTAGACTGAGGCTATATCTCATGCCCTACAGTCCACCATATATTTGAACATGTTTTACTATTTTTTATTTTTCTAAACTTAAACTTTATTTTTCTCTATTTTTTAATTTTTAAAATAATTTTTATTAATTACTTTTATTATAAATACTAATAATTTTGTAATTTCTAATCATAAAACATAGAAACATAGCCATGGCAACCAACATGCATCATTTTGTCCCACATGCACCATTACTTTTACCAATTTTATCAATCACCATCATATTTCTCAAATTTACGTGTTTCGTGTGTACTAGATAAGTAGTTTCTGCATTATCATAGCAAACATTCTGAAATTTTAGCATTGTAGCCCTTAGACACAACACATCACTTCCATATAAACTCTCTTTTAATTTGTGGATACCTTCGTTGTCGCTTGTTTAGGACTTTTGCTCCAAAACGAATAGCATACCTATTCCCATTTGCATCATCTTGGCCAATAGCCCATCCAATGCCAATAGGAGTAGTATCAACAGTAAGCACAATAGGTATTTCACACTCATAATCTGCCTTTCGAAGAGTTGGAGCATCTCTCAATAATTTCTTCAGTTTCTACACGGCTTTAGTATGTTTCATCTCCCAAGAAAAACATTGCCCTTTTCTCAAGAGATGATAAAGATCATCTGCAATATGAGAAAAGTGAGGAATCCAAATAAGATAAAACACACAAGATCCAAGAGACCTGCAAAGCTCTTAAGTAGAGGAACAAGTTTCCACAATCTTTTCTATGGCATCAACCTTCGTAGGAGAAGGCTTCCTGCCATAATATCCACACATATGACCAACAATCAAAACTTCTCTGGCACCAAAAATAGACTTCAACCCTGATAATATCAAATTCACTTCTTCCAGTCTACAAAGAATCTTCTCAACATCTCTAATATGTGAAGTCACAAAGAATCTGCATCCATGGTCATCTAAAGAATCATCTTTAGCTTCTTCCAAACAACCCTTGATAGGTAGGTCATCAATGAAAGGCATAGTAAGTGTTACAACTATATATATCATCTCTCACTTGACTTGGGTCTCACCTATATATACTAAATCTACATCAATATGAATCATTCTTTGGGAGCATGTCTTGTGTATCTCTCTTGTACTCTCTCTCTCTCTCAATATGGTATCAGAGCTATGGATGCGTAGCAACAACAAGGAAGATAAGTTGTTTCATTGTTTATACTTGATTGAATTCTTTGCACAAGTGATGATTTGATACATGAACTTGTTCTAATTAGAAGTATTAGTTAATTTTGTCTTTAAAAATAAAACCAGCTCTAGATGCGTAGCTCTCATCGTGCTCTCAAATCCTGTCAAAACCGCTTGTCAATCGGAGTTCTGGATCAAAAGTTATGAGAGTTCATGATTCAAGACAACAATTTTGCTTGAATCTGCGATTCTTTATTTAAAACTGTAATTCTAATTACAGTTCGTTAATCCCCAATTACAATTCATTAATCGCTTGTCTTCGTTAATGACGTTGATTACGACAAGCAAACATCTTGCTATTTTTAGCGATGCTTTATTCTCGTTCACGTTCTTTGTTCAATCGAAATAGCACTTTTCTTATACGTGTCATCTCGTCTTGCACGTTACGTCTCTCTATTTCGGGCTTTCTTTTTAGTCACTCAATACTTTTCATCGTTCTTACGTGCATCTCCCTATTTTGATTGTCACATGCCTCAACTACGCTCATCTTGTTCATGGTTTGCAGATTCTGCGATCTCATCTTATTTGTTTTCTCTCGAGATACATGCATGGCCAATTTGCGTTAACGGATATCCGTCTGGCCAACGTTCGGTTCTCTTCTTCCACAGACAAAGCTTTCCTGGGTGGAAAGCAAAGATGATGCTAATTCTTGAAGGTGACAAATTATTTGATATTGTTTTGGGCGACCTGTCTTGCCCACTTCAACCTATTGATGGCCTGTTATTTGAACAATGGAAAATTGATCATACTTATCTATATTTAAACAATACAAGATAAGTGTGGAGCTTCAAACTGGATTCTCTATAAAGACTCTTCGCAGTGACAATGGCGGTGAATATGTATCCAATCTATTTGATGACTTCTGTAAGGTTCAAGGTATTCATCATGAGTTTACAGTTCCTTATTCTCCTCAGCAAAATGGTGTTGCTGAGCGCAAAAATTGCACTATTCTTAATGCTATACGTTGTATGCTTATACACTCTGGTTTGTCTCGAAAGTTTTGGACTGAAGCACTTCTAACAACCGTTTTTATTCAAAATCATCTTCCAACAACTGCACCTGCTGGTAAAATTTCTATAACAATCTGGACAGGGAAGACACCTTCAGTCTCTCACTTTCGCACATTTGGCTGCATTGCTTATATTCATGTGCCCAAGGACACTCGACATAAGTTGGATCCTCCAGGTTTGAAGGTTATTTTTCTTGGTTATTTAGATCATTCCAAAGGTTACAAATTTTATGATCCTTCTACTCAAAAGGTTATCATTGGTCGTGATGCTATATTTGATGAGAAGACTATGGGTGGCACATGTTTCAGATGATACACAGTCTTTGCTTAGTGCATTTCCTTACTTGCTTTGTGAGTCTACTAATTCTGATGATCATAAACCTCCTTCACCTCCAAAGAAGATTGATGAAAATTTGGAGATATATGTCGATCTTCCTATTGAGATAGAGCATGGATTCTATTCTATTGAATATGATGTCTTTGATGATGCTATGTCTGTCCAAGAGGATCCAATATCGTATATGGAAGCTATCAATTCGTCTGAAAGGGATCAATGGCAAGAAGCTATGCAAGCTGAGTACGATTCTTTAATCTCCAAAGGTACATGGATTCTTTCTAAACTCCCCCCAAATCGTGTTCCTATCAAATGTAAATGGGTTTATAAAACCAAGACCAAAGCTGATGGCTCATTTGATAAGTTCAAAGCACGACTTGTTGTAAAAGGTTACTTGCAGATTGCAGGAGTAGATTATCAAGAAACATTTTCTCCCGTTGTGCGCTCCACAACTATTCGTATGCTTTTGGCTTTTGCAACACCATTTGATCTAGAAATTCACCAAATGGATATTAAAACGGCTTTTCTCAATGGAGATCTTGAAGAAGAAATCTATATGGAGCAATCTAAAGGTTTTATGATTGCAGGAAAGGAGCATCTTGTATGCCAGCTTCATCATGCATTATATGGATTGAAGCAAGCCTCTCGTGCTTGGTATATTAAGATTGATTAGTTTCTCACATCTAAAGGTTTTGTTGCATGTTTTGCTAACCCAAATCTTTACATCAAAAGGGAGGACAAATGTTTTATTATTCTTGCTCTATATGTTGATGATACTATTCTTGTGTCAAATAATATTGCTTTCTTGGATGCTATGAAGAAGCTTTTATCGACTGCATTTGAAATGGTGGATCTTGGTGTCAAGATTGTGGGAGAGAAGGAAGGAGTCTCACTTGTAGCTTTCTTGCTTGCACAATGGGGGAATACACACAAGGGTGGAGGCTGAAAACAGTTTTCCTCTTCTTAGTTGTGTAAGCCAAAAGAACTCTCTTACAAAGAAATAGAAGAACCCTATATATGGGTCTCGAACCAAACTCAAATAACTAAGGTGGCATACTAACTGAGCCACGAACTAGAGTAGATAAGGATAGCTGCCATCTTGCTATTATTCATGGGCGGTGTACCAACCGCATCTGCAACTGACAAGTTGGTGACATAAATGCACAACGGTCACCCTGGCATATCACGAGTGGAGCTCGATATCTCAACACTCCCCCTCGAGCTCAATCCCAATTCCTGCACACCAAGCAGGTCTCTGAACTTGCGCAGCTTCTCTGCGCCCAATGCCTTCGTGAATATGTCAGCTACCTAATCCTCTGTGCTGACATAAACTAGATCAATAAGACCTAGTAAAACCCTCTCTCGCACATAGTGATAATGCACCTCAATGTGCTTTGTTCTAGCATGATAGACTGGGTTATTTGCCAAGTGTATACTACTCATGTTGTCACAATAAATGACAACTGGCCCATCTGTAGACTGATGCATATCATAAAGTAGCTTGTGCAACCAAGCTACCTCAGATGCAGCCATTGCTGCACCCCTGTACTCAGCCTCTGTGCTCGAAAGGCAACTGTAGGCTGTTTCTTGCTGCTCCAAGTGACTGCAGCACTCCCAAAAGAGAACACATACCCACTGATAGATCGTCTATCAGAAATACTACCAGCCCAATCAGCATCAGTGTATCCATGCAACTGTATCTGAACCCCAGTCTCATAAAATAGTCCATACTGCAATGTGGACTTCACATACCTGAGTATGCATCTAGCCGCATCTAAATGTGGTTTCCTTGGAGCCTGCATAAACTGACTTACCAATCCAACAGCATAGCTCAAATCTGGTCTGGTAATAGTCATATAAATCAAACTTCCTACTATGCGTCTGTATATAGTAGGGTCTTCTAGAAGCTCACCTGTATCTGTGCTCAGCTTCACATTCTGCTCCAAAGGAACTAAAATAGGCTTACAGCCTGTCATCCCATATTTGGACAGCATGTCCAATCCATACTGCCTCTGCAAGAGCTGTATCCCACTTGGTGATCTAATCACCTCGATGCCCAAGAAATAACGCAGCTCTTCCAAATCCTTCATCTCAAACTTCTGCTTCAATAGCATTTTCACATGAAGGATATCTTCATCACTATCACCTATCATAATCAAATCATCAACATAAATGACAAGTAGCATAATACCTTTCTCTGTTTTTCTCACATAAAGTGAGAAATCTGCCTTGGAAATCTGAAAGCCAATAGTGACAAGATACTGTCCTATCTTGTCAAACCATGCTCTAGGTGCTTGCTTCAAGCCATACAAGGCTTTCTTCAACCTGCAAACAAACTCAGGATGTTTACAGCATGCACATAACCTGGTGGCCGCTCCATATAGACCTCTTCTTGCAAATCACCATGCAAGAAGGCATTGACCATCCCTTTGATGCAGCCATAGCAATGACTGCTCTTACGGTTGCCATCCTTGCAACCACACTGAATGTTTCTTCATAGTCAATGCCATATGTTTGTGCATACCCCTTGACTACTAATCTTGCCTTGTATCTGTTCACAGAACCATCTGCATTGTGCTTCACCTTATAAACCCACTTACAGCCAATTGCATTTTTTCCTTTAGGCAAAGGTACCAATTCCCATGTAGCATTTGCTTCCAAGGCATCCATTTCTTCATCCGTGGCTTTCTCCCATTTTTCTTTTCCCATGGCTTCCTCAAAAGAAGTGGGTTCTGGTTCCTGTATCACTTTAACCATATATGCATAGTGAATGGCTGTAAATCCATCATATTTCAGCCTATCCACAGGATACCTAGCTCTCTAGACCTGCGCAAAGTAGGTTCACTCCCAGGTGCTCTCAAAACATCCCTGGTCTTCCTTACTCCAGGTGTAACAATAGAAAGAATACCCAACTCATCATCAATGCTCTGTTCTGAGCCACTGGATTCACCATCCACATAAGAGTGACCTGCATTCACATCAAACATGGGCTGATCTACCTTCTCTTTTCCTTTTCGTGATACTTGAATACCACCATCAGCATTGCTTTGAGAAGATTCTCCTAATCTCAATCTGCCTGTCCATGGCGAAGAATGTGAACCACTGCTAGAGGACGCTCCAGGTCCACTAATATTTTGTGACTGCTGCTGTGAATTCTGTGCAGCATTACCGTTTTGTGCATCTACATCATCAATCACATTTACTGGTTTATACCAGCTACTCATCTCATCAAAAACAACATATCTGCTCACTGTAAACTTACGAGTAGAAGGGTTATAGCATCTATATCCTTTTTGCTGCTGCAGAGAATAACCAATAAAGATGCACTTCTCAGCTTTTGGATCCAACTTGGATCTCAACTCATCTGGCACATGTACATAGGCAATGCAACAAAAAATTTTCAAATGAGAAATATCTGGTTTCCTACCAGTATACCTCTCCTCTGGAGTCATCCCATGTATTGCTGCAGTGGGAGTCCTATTCATTATATAGACTGCTGTACCAACTGCTTCAGCCCAATAAAAATCTGGCAAGTCTTTTTCATTGAGCATGGCACGAGATACCTCTCCAATATGCTTGTTTTTCCTTTCTGCAATTCCATTTTGTTGTGGGGTATGACTGCATGAATATTGTTGCTTTATGCCATGCTCCTGCAAGAACCTTGCAAACTCATTTGAGAGGTACTCTCCCCCTCCATCTGACCTTAGGTATTTTATTTGCAGACCTGTTTCTTTTTCAACCATAGCTTTAAGAGTTTTGAAATGCCCAAAAACTTCACTTTTCTTTTTCATAAAATACACCCAAACTTTTATGCTATAGTCATCAATAAAAGTGACAAAATAATGACAGCCTCCAAGAGATGCAGCTTTAGTAGTCCACACATCAAAGTGGATTAAGTCCAATGGCTTATTACTCTCTTGAACATGTCTAGGAAATGGTTTCCTTGCCTGTTTTCCAAACTGACAGGCTTCACATACCTTATGCATTTCTGCAACCTTGAATTTTGGCAATCCTACAACAATATTTTGGGCCTGCATTGATTTAAGTCGCTGTACATTAACATGACCAATGCGTTTATGCCAGATATCAATATCTGCAACTACACCGGTCCCATGTGCAAACATTGCTGCACTCAATTCAGCCATGTCTGCATCCAATGTAAACATTCTGCCCTTCTTTTTTTCTTTTGCTATCAAGCAACCTTTATTTTTCATATCCTCAACAAAGCATCCATGAGGATTAAATCTGACCTGCAAGCCCTGCTCAACCATTTGACCAACAGAAATCAGATTCTTGGTGATATTTGGGACATGAAATACATCGGACAGGTATTTCTGTTTCCCATCCTGCATAGACAAAGGAATTTTTCCAATCTGCACAATAGGATGTGCAGTATCATCACCAGTCTCCACAAATCCTGATTTTTCCATTTTCCTTGCATCCTCCATCCATTCTGCATGACCTGTCATGTGGTTTGATGCACCTGAGTCAACATACCATACATCATTGCTTTCTTCTGCACTTGTCACAGAATTGTTCATGTGCTGCACCATAAACAAATGCTCATTTCTGTCATCACCCTGTCTACTAGAAGATGCATAATTCCCTTGTTGCAGTTTTCCATTCATGATGTCATTCTGCTTTTTATAGCAGTCTTTAGCCATATGACCCATTTTACCACAGTAGTAGCATTCAACATTACTCTTTGCATTTTGGCCTCTTTGCCATCCACCACGACCTCTTTGTCAAGAATTGCGTGGTGGAGGGGGTTGCTCAAGATGTTGCGCCGAACACACACCGAATGCACAAGGAGAAGCTCACTCAAGAGACAAGAAGAGAGATGGAGGCCAAAACGTTTTCTTGCTGGTTTCTTCTTCTTCTTCCACACTCTTTACAATGTACTCAAAGTATAGATAAGATACAACATAAAAGGAAAGTGGCCTACTAAGTCAAACAATGCATAACCGACTACACTAGTCGACTGACGCTATAACTATGCCAGCTGTAAATAGGTGTAACAACCTGAATATAATAAATAATGAGTCAGTGGCCATGTGAGAGTCATAATGACCATCGACGTGCTAAGTGTAGACATGTGGACCCATCTAACCAGGCGGTCCATCATCCATGTCCACATGTGTTGAGCTTGCCATCTCAACACTCCCCCTCAAGCTCAACTGCATCTCTGCAACTCCAAGTAAGCTTCGAAACTTTTGAAGCTTCTCTGTACCCAATGCCTTCGTGAAGATATCAGCTATCTGATCCTATGTGCTGACATACACTAAGTCAATCTCACCTGCTAGTACCTTCTCTCTCACAAAGTGGTAGTGTACCTCAATATGTTTTGTCCTGGCATGGAACACAGGGTTCCTAGCCAATTGTATACTGCTCATGTTGTCACAATAAATGACAACTGGACCTTCCACCTGCACATCCAAATCAGCCAGTAACTTTTACAGCCATACTACCTCATGCTGCAACAGCAGCACCTCTATACTCAGCCTCTGTACTCGACAAAGCAACTGTAGATTGCTTTTTGCTGCTCCATGCAACTGCTGCATTACCAAGAGAGAACATGTATCCGCTGGTAGATCGTCTATCAGACATACTACCAGCCCAATCTGCATCTGTGTATCCAAACACCTGCATGTCTGTACTTGCCTCATAGAAAAGCCCATAATGTAATGTGGACTTCACATATCTCAATATGCGTCTCACTGCATCCAAGTGTGGCTTTCTAGGTACTTGCATAAACTGACTCACAAGACCAACAGCGTAGCTCAGGTCTGGCCTTGTAATGGTCATGTAGATCAAACTTCCCACTATCCTCCTGAACATAGTAGGGTCTTCTATCTCATCCCCAACATTAGCACTCAGCTTTACATTTTGCTCCAACGGGACTGAAAGTGGTTTGCATGCAGTCATACCATACTTGGACAACATATCCAAGCCATACTGTCTTTGGGACAGCCATATACCATCATCACATCTGATCACCTCAATGCCAAGGAAGTATCTTAGCTCACCTAAATCCTTCATCTCAAACTTCTTCTTCAAAAAGTCCTTGACTTCAGCAATCCCACTATCACTGTCACCTGTAATAATCAAGTCATCCACATAGATGACTATGATGACCAAACCTGCATCTCCCTTTCTCACATAAAGTGAGTGATCGGCATCAGAAACATAAAAGCCAATATTGACAAGATACTCTCTGATCTTGTCAGACCATGCTCTAGGTGCTTGCTTGAGCCCATAGAGTGCCTTCTTCAACCTGCACACATACGTGGGATGCTCTAAATCTTCATAACCTGCTGGCTGATGCATATACACTTCTTCCTGCAAATCACCATGCAAGAAGGCATTCTTTACATCCATTTGCTGCAACCTCCAACCTTTGGCTGCTGCCAAAGCAATCACACATCTGACAGTTGCCATCCTAGCAACTGGACTGAAGGTTTCATCATAATCTATGCCATATGTCTGGGCATAGCCTTTTGCAACCAGCCTAGCTTTGTACCTGCTAATAGAACCATCTGCATTGTGCTTAATCTTATAAACCCACTTACATCCAATAGCTTTCTTTCCCTTCGGCAATGATACTAGATCCCAAGTCTTATTGGCCTCTAATGCAGCCATCTCCTCATCCATTGCTGCATCCCAATGAGCATGACTAACAGCCTCCTCAAAACATGTGGGCTCAACATCCTCAACTAGTTTCACCATATAAGCATAATGGTGAGCTGCATAACCTTCAAAACCAAACCTTTTAACAGGGTATCTCACCCTGCTAGACCTGCGTACCACTAGATCACTCAATGGAGTCTTTGCATTAATGCGTGCTCTCTGCACACCTGGAGTCCTCACTGAAGGAATGCCAAGCTCATCATCCAAGCTCTCTGAAACACTGGAGTCTCCATCAAGAACTGCATCAATGCTTTCTGACACCTTATTCTTTCCTTTGTCTTTACCTGTAGTGCTACTAGATGCACCCGAAGATGTAGAGGTACTCCTTAGTCTCCCAGACCAAGGACTACCAGATGATGTCTCTGGTCCACTAAGAGTCCGTGATTCTTGCTTTTCAGCCTGCACATGAGTGTCATGATCATCATCATCATCCAATGCATCACCACAAGATGCATACCAACTGCTCATTTAATCAAAGATGACATCTATGCTCACTCTGAACTTACATGGGACAGGGTTGTAACATCGATACCCTTTCTGCTCTAAAGAGTATCCAATAAAGACACACTTTTCAGCCTTTGGATCCAGTTTCTTCCGCAACTCATCTGGCACATGAACATATGCAATGCAGCCAAATACTTTCAAGTGTGAAACATCAGGCTTCTTACCTGTAAAACATTCTTCGGGGGTCATACCATGAACTGCAGCTGTGGCAGTTCTGTTCATAATATAAACAGCAGTATGAATAGCCTCAGACCAAAAATGCTTAGGCATATTCTTTTCAACCATCAAGGCACGTGCAACTTCTGCAATATGCCTGTTTTTCCTTTCTGCAACCCCATTTTGCTGTGGGGTATACCTGCATGTGAACTGTCTCTTTATCCCATGAGACCTCGGAAAATCACTGAACTCATTGGAGAGGTACTCTCCCCCTCCATCTGACCTCAAGCACTTTACTTTCAAGCCTGTTTCTCTTTCAACTGCAGCCTTGAAAGTTCTAAAGTGCTCAAAATCTTCACTCTTTTCCTTCATAAAATATACCCATAGCTTCCTAGAACAATCATCAATGAATGTGACAAAGTATGAACTGCCTCCAAGAGATACATTTTGTGTAGGCCCCCAAATGTCTGTATGCACAACATCAAGGATATTTCTGCTTACATCTCTATCATGTGAAAAGGGTTGTCTTGCCTGCTTACCAAACTGACACGCTTCACATACCTTCTGAAATTCTGCGACTCTAAATGTAGGCAAACCTGTAACCAACCCTTTGGACTGCATTAATTTCAGCCTTTGTACATTTGCATGTCCAATGCGTTTGTGCCAAATTTCAATGTCTGCAACAACACCTTTTCCTTTGGCATACATAGCAACATTCATAGTAGGAATTCCAGCATCTAGAGTGAACATACATCCAACTCTACTTCCCTTTGCTACCAACCTGCACTTGTCATTGAAGTCTTCTACAAAGCAGCCCTTTGCATTAAATCTGACTTGCAGCCCTTGCTCTACCACCGACTGACACCAAGTTCTTTGTAATAGATGGCACATGCAATACATCTGAAAGACTCTTTGTCTTACCATCATGCAAGGACAAGGGAACTTTTCCAATGTGTGAAATTGGGTGGCATGAGTCATCACGCGTCTGCACATAACCTGCATTTTGCAAATCCTGTATCTCTCCAAACCATTCTGCATGGCTGGTCATATGATTGGATGCACTTGAATCAACATACCAAACATCTTCATGTGTTCCCTTTCCTGTAACAGCATTCAGCATATGCTGCATAACGAACAAACGTTCATTTTTGTCTTCATTCTGTCGTGAAGACGATGCATAGTTTCCTTGCTGCAACTTACCACTGCGGATATCATCTTTCTTAGCATAACATTGGGCTGCAATATGACCTGTTTTGCCACAGTAGTGGCACACAATACTAGAGTTGTTAGAACCTCTGTTCTGCCATCCACCTCTTCCTCTAAAGCTCCCCCTGCCTCTAAAGTTACCACGACCTCCTGAAACCTGCATATCGCCAAATTGCTGATTCAATCTGTTTTGCTGGTTGTCACTACCACGTCCTGTACCACGGCCTCTTGAAGAGAACCTACCACGTCCCCTTCCAGAATTGGAGTAGAAAGCTTGGACCTGTTCACCACTTCTTTCAGATGTCTCACTCTGCATGTTGATCTCTTCAGTGATAATAAGGGAGACCAACTCATCGAAATCTGGAAATGGCTTTCTGACATATACAGAAGTTACAAAAGACTTCCAAGCCTTTTCATTGTTAAGTCCACCCAAGGTAGACGACACCAAATCATCATCATCGGGCATTGCATCAATCGCTGCCAATGCATCTGCAATGCTTCTTACCTTCAGTGCATACTCATTGATAGACATCTTCCCTTTCTTTAATGTATTCAACTCTTGCTTGAGTTGAATCTTTCGTGTCTTTGTGTTTACAGAAAACATACTTTCAAGTATGGTCCAAGCTGCATATGCATTCTCTGCATTTCTAATGTGTCCCAGCATATTATTGTCAATTACTGCAGACAACCAATACATGACCTTCTTGTCTTTTGCATTCCATTCCTTTCGTGCCTTTGTCTCTTCTGCAGTTGGAGGATCACTCACCTCCGGCTCCTTTTCTTCACCTGAAATGAACTCGTAGAGGCCTTTTCCAATAAGGAAGTTCGTGACACGGAACTTCCATGAAGGGTAGTTGTTCTTGTCGAGCTTCTCAATGATGGGGCTTCCACTGTTCTCTACCATTATCACAAAATTAATACCAATAGCAAGCAAATCTTCTGCAACGCTGGACCTGTAGTGCACAGCAATACACCAGACAGCCTTTTTCACTGTCTGCTCAACAATACATGCAATCTGCAACCTGTTGGCAGATAAACCTTGTGTTTACTCACTGGTAAACACCTTTGAACTTACAGATCTGAAATATGTAACCTGCGTACCCACGTTCGGTCAATACAGTCGAAGTCACAGTGTACCCCGAAACTGCTGTCCGCAACCTTGCGGCTCTAAAACGGGCCCTGAAACGGCCTCAAATGCCCAAAATAACTGTGGAAAAGCCCTAAAAGGCCTATCTGCAGAATATACAGTGCTCTTCGCGCACACCAAATCTCACTGCAATCTGAGATTTTTGCTTTGCCCTGCTTCCGGTGCCTCCACAGGCACTATCCAAGAGAAGGAGTGGAAGAATGGGAGAGATTCTTACCCGTAGCTTGCTCGCTCGAACCTTGCTTCTTCTCCTTCACTTCAGCCTTCGAAATCAGCCTCTCTCAGTGGCGCGGCTCTGATACCGTATGTCAAGAATTGCGTGGTGGAGGGGGTTGCTCAAGATGCTGCGCCGAACACACACCGAATGCACAAGGAGAAGCTCACTCAAGAGACAAGAAGAGAGATGGAGGCCAAAACGTTTTCTTGCTGGTTTCTTCTTCTTCTTCCACACTCTTTACAATGTACTCAAAGTATAGATAAGATACAACATAAAAGGAAAGTGGCCTACTAAGTCAAACAATGCATAACCGACTACATTAGTCGACTGGCGCTATAACTATGCCAGCTGTAAATAGGTGTAACAACCTGAATATAATAAGTAATGAGTCAGTGGCCATGTGAGAGTCATAATGACCATCGACGTGCTAAGTGTAGACGTGTGGACCCATCTAACCAGGTGGTCCATCATCCATGTCCACATGTGTTGAGCTTGCCATCTCAACACTCTTTGGCTCCCCCTGCCTCTAGAGTTACCACGTCCTCCTCCATAGGACTGGTTTTCTTGAGTTTGCTGCATATTCTGATTTCTACCACGGCCTCCATATCAGCCTCCTCTACCTCTGCCTCAACCTCTTCTAGCATTTGAGTAGAAGACATCTTCTTTTGAAGTTACTCTTGAAGAAGATGCACCACCATTTCTCTACTCCTCAGAAATTAGAAGAGCAATCAACTCCTCAAAATCAAGAAATCTTTCACGGACGGAAATGGATGTTCGGAACTGTGCATAATCCTTTCCTAGACCATTCAAGGTCACTGAGACTAAATCATCATCTTCCACTGGCGACCCAATGGAAGCAAGTGCATCTGCAATCTTCTTCACCTTCATGTGGTAGTCATTGATGCTCATACTTTCTCTTTGCACATTGTGCAACTCTTGCTTGAGCTGCATTTTCCTGGCTTGCGTATTTGTGCTATACATTTTTGACAAAGTATCCCATGCCTCCTTTGGCGTACTTGCATCTTGAATATGCACAATCATAGAGTCTGAAATGCTGATAGACAGCCAGTACATAACTTTCCTGGCTCTCTCATGCCATGCTTTAAATGCCTGCATTTGCTGTTGATTGGGAACATCAGGAAGAACTGGTTCTTCTTCATTTCCTGCAACAAATTCCCAATATCCTTTTCCCATAAGGAAATTCGTCATTCTAAACTTCCATGCTTGGAAGTTGTTCTTGTCAAGCTTTTCAGTGACAATCTGTGAGAGAGAATTAGACGCCATTACAGAACACTGCAAAAAATTCTGTCACTGCAAAGAACACAGCTTCAGCCTCACAAAGGCAAACCTGCAAAACTGACGAAAGTGGTATTTGACCACACAGTCACTTTTTAGTGACGATTTTGCATCAACAGGCAACATGGATGATTCTGTAACTCCCAATGTCTCTGCGCACAAGCATACAATGCAATTTCTACAGTAACTTTTCACCGACCTGTAGAACAGTGGCTACACAGCATAAAACTGGGCCTTTTCCTAAGTGCGTGCAGAAAACTTCCGCCTCCAAAACAGGCCCCGAAATGGCCTCAAATAAAAAAAAAAGGTTGCCAAGGGCTAAGGCCCTTTCCTGCAGCATATACTGCCCTCTTGCTTCACCGCGAAGGGCGTCTCAACCTGAGACAATGCACTCCTGCACTTTCCGGCTGTGCTACCTGCAGAGATTTGCTCCCAAAACAGAAAATGAAAGCAACACTGCTCCTCTTACCAGAACACCGCGAGCTTGGCTTGCTTTCTTGAGCTCCTTACCACGAACAAGGCTCTGATACCATGTCAAGATTGTGGGAGAGAAGGAAGGAGTCTCACTGATAGAAGCTCACTTGTGCATGTAATGCTAGACTTCCTATGTGAATTACATGTATGCCTTGTTGCATGCGATTCGCGCGGGGGTCTATGAAAGCCGCTTGCTGCAAGGACGCTTTGAGATGAGAGAAGAACTCAACAAAATAAAACTTATTTAGAAGAATTTTGAATGAGAAAAATAAATTCTTGATTTAAGAATATAGGCAAAATACATGTTCATAGATTTCAAACTGAGAGAGAAGAGAAGAAGGTGAGTTGTCGTGATTTGTGGAAAGAACTTCAAGGAAGACGAGGAGCATCAAGCTCATACTCAAGCTAATCTTCATAGCAACTCACGATGATGGAAACTTAGATGTAAGTGAGGGGCTTAAAGCTTGTCCTCAAGACTTCTCTCCAAAATTCAATGACAGTCTTCGAAGAAGGCGAGGGATACAAGCTCAACCTCTAGCCTCTCTTCCTTGATTTGATGGCCCTCCTTCTCTCCTTATCCTCCCTTTTATAGTTTTTCTCTACTTCCTTTCACTCATAAAATCTTAAGACATTTAGCTTTAAAATTTATGCTTTTTTATTGCTTTTTTCTATTTTTTTTTCTACTTTGGGCTTGTCTACAACTTGTTTGGATCATAACTTCGTCATATGAACTTCGAATATAGACATCCAGATACTCAAAACGATTGGAATGCATCTGATCGACAAGGAGAAGAAAAAGGAATTGTGAAAATCTATCAAATATAGGTGAAAATGATGATTTTTGTAAATCTCGTCACTTTTCTCCATCTTTTATCTTAGACGACTTATTCCCTTTAGAATAAGTCACATTATATATTTGGATTCATCTAAAGTGAAAATTAAGTCATCTAAACATGATACTAGCGATTTCAGACTATTCTAGTAAATCGGTCCTGTTTCTTGTAAATCTTGTAGAATTTTGCAGTTTTTCCATATGTGAACGTGCAACACCACAACAGTGTGCCATAAAGACAATGATCATAAGAATCAAAACATTTATAATCAAGGGGAGATACTAAAAATGTATAAGTATTTTAATTTCCTTTAATGACATGTGCCCAAGGTGACAATGCCATAACAACTCAAGTGGTACTACAGCCATTGCCAAAACAGTGTCGATAGACCTATGTACAAGGATAAAGAGTGTCAGATTTGGCACCTCGTACCAAAAAAAGGTTTTCACTAGCAATAAGAAATCCTCAAAGGATACAACATAACATGCATCATTGACTATCTAGCAGAAAGTAGACTTTTAGGCAAAGCCAAAAAATGACATACATAATGTAAAGTAAAGATATTTCTTAAAGAGAATTGTAGCTCGACATCTCCAATACCAACAATATCCAATGTTAAGTCATTGCACAATAATCTAACAAATCTTGTCATACTGCAATAGGATTGGAACCACTCTTGATGAGGGGTGACATGAAATGAAGCCCCTGAATCGAGTAGCCAACATTGAGCATAGGTGGACGAGCCATCAGTCAATTGTGAAACATCAAGAGAAGAAGCTACAAGTATATAATCACTATGAGAATTATCTGCATAATATTAATCTCGTCAATATTGACATTGGACTTGCTAAATATCGTAATTATTATTTTTTTCTTACACTTTTCCCTTTCCCTTTTTCTTGCACTTGTCATCACTCATTTTATGACATTGTGGCCAAATATGACATTGCTTCCCACAATAATGACAAGTCAATATGGACTTATGGCCATGGGTCTTACTGTGAGACTACCCAAATGACTGAGAATAAGACTTTTAAGAGTCTCTCCCATGGTAGTCACTACCACTCTTACCATTATTGCCTCTAATTATCAAAGCATAAAAACTATGGAAAGCATCAGCATTATTTCTATTAACCTCTTCATTCAATAATGCACCCTCTACATCTTGCAATTTCAACCCATTAGTAGGCATGGTTGCACACTAGCAATACAAAATGTATCTCGTGATTCATGCAATATAACCAATAGGAACAAGGGGGGGAACATTATCCTTAAAGTCAATCTCATGTGAAGACAAGTGATTAAAAATAGAATGAAACTCATTTAAGTGGAAGGACATGAAAGTCCCCTCCTTTATATGAAGGTCCATGAGTTGCTTCTGCCAATACATTTAAGAAACAGGGGTCTGCTTGTCATAGACATTATGAATACTATCCCATAACTCCCAAGTGATCGCCCTTTAGAGACAACATTGTAGAAAACCTACTTAGAGAGTGAAAAAATGATTGTAGATTTATACAACTTATCCAGTTCAGTCAAATCCTCTACATCAAAGTGTTCAGTCTTTACACACTCATATCTCAATGGCTTAATCTACAATTTTTGCACTAAGACTTGCCATATCTACCTTCTAATAGCTATAATTAGTGCCATATAGTTTGTGAATGTTGAAGATAGAAGTGTCATTTGATGGATCATCCATAATGCAATAAATGAAAGCACAATCCAAGACAAACAAGCTGTTGTAAATGATAGTAAAGTAATCAAAAGCCATAGCAAATACAATGTCTAATAGAGGAAAAATTGCAAAGAGTAGGGCCATCTACGAGTTACCAATGAGTGATGGTAAAGTCAAAGCATCTATCCTTATACATGATACATAAAACTATAATTATAGCGTGATAAAAATTATTGCAATAGTAAAACCAAAACTAGGTGTGAGCAACCAATCGATAGAATCCAATTTACGACTACTAAGTATATCCGGCAAGAAGAAAAGTATATACAAACAATTGGTAGTTCACTAAGCATACAACCAATACTAAGAACTATCAAACTCAATGTGTGAGAGTGGGATACATCCAATAGGCATGACTATCATGCATATAGTAGGTCTCAAAGATAATGGAAGAGAACTATGAGATACTCAACTGATTGAGCAAGTGTAAAGAAGGTCAATATATAGCAAAGAAAGATGAGCACATCACTGATAACACACTGATAGAGATAGATGTTGGCTCAAAGCATGAATAAAATCATCCCATGAGACAATAAGTGTATCCAAAGAGCATATACATAGCTCAACTGAGTCCCGCAGTATCACTGAAATAAGCTCAAGCTCAATTGTGAGTATCCAAAGCTCTAAGGAACACTCGAATGTCATGAAAGCTCCCTAAAACAAAGAGTGAATGCTAGATGAGCCAAAGAAGCTCCATACATCATGTGTATAATATCAAGACGTCCCAAATACATCAAGCGTAGAGTCGGGAGCATAATATCTTAGTATAGCTTTAAGCCTGTCATGTCAATGATCACTGTAACAACTAATCAAAGCTCCAAGACATGTAGCTGGGCTCAAATGCAAAGCTCAAGAAATTCCATCAGCATTTTTGGGTGTATAGCATCATTTTCATACATTAATGCATTGACTGAAGTGTCTGAATAACATCAAATGGCAAGAGGCATAGACATTCCCTATGTAAGTCCTTGCTCTCCATCGTATTAAAACATCAAAATCTTTGCTAAAACTGAGACAATGTAACCTCAAATCAACTTAGTGGCACCCTCGGGTAAGTTACTCATGAATATATATGTGCATCACGTGGGTTCAAAATAATATATTTTTAAAATACCATTTTTATACATTTTTTACATATAAAAGGGTATAATATAAAGGGGTTATTTATAGATTGAATAGAAAAGGGTTATGTTTTATTCATGAAAATTTCACAAATAAGGATATTTATAAATAGGCCATGAATGCACATGATGTAGAAGACATACATATAGTAACTTCCCTGAGGTAGCACCCAAAACATGATCCCAACATCCACCAAGCATTCGGGTATCAAAATACCATCACATATACATCATATAAGCATTATGGAACTCAGTACATGTTGCCCTATAGTGTATACAATAGGCCTATCATAAACAATGAGATAATTGCTCATCTTATACAACCCAAACAGAGATCAAGGTCATGCCATAAGCAACTTAAGACTTGGTCAACCACTCTACAATGATCCCAACATCGTATCATGAGTAGAAGAGCATAGATGAAGCTCTCGAAGTGAGTCAGTGGTTGTCGTCTTGTGACAGCATGTTGCCCTATTTATATAGTAAATGGTTGAATCATATGAGCTCCAAACCAATGCTCTAAGTTGATTACCAATGTTGGGGAGGGGGGCCAACAATGCCCAATGAGTGTTGGAGTGTGTAGAGCAAGCAAAGAAGCTAGTACAGATGATTGAGGTGTTGCAAGCATCATGCAAAATAGGCACAATCTACATTGGTGGTTGTTAGTGGTGTGCTAGTTGTGCTAGGCACAATGGTGGTGGAGGCAAAGCTCAATGCACTTTGAAGAAGCCCTAGTACAAGGCTTGAGTAGTTGGGAAGAAGTAGAGCATGAATATTTACCTTTTCAAGATGAAGCCATGGCTATCATGAGTGAACTACTCAAGCTTTTTGAATCCAAGTTGAAGTCAAGCTGAAGGAGAAGCTTCTTGAACCAATGCTCTAATACCAATTGAAGGTAGAAACCCGAGTGAGAGCACAAGCAACCAGAAACATTGGAGCTATGAGCTATGGAGAAGAATCGAGCAAGAGAGCAAGAGAGAGACTCAAGATGTAGAAAATTCAACAGTCCTAATGTACGACTGGCCTTCCTTATTCTATTAGTCACTGAAAGAATAAAGAATGAGGTGATAGTGATGGGCACCTACCACCACCTACAATATAGAGGTGTGGGGGTACTATCAGTGTAGTGAATACATGAGTAGCATAGGCACAAGTGCCTATACCCCCAATAAGACATACACCAAGCTTACACATTGGAGACCCATTGAGCTCACGAGTGTGATATATAAGATCTTTATAAAAACCATTGTTTTCAAGCCAGCTTTGGTG
Source organism: Lygodium microphyllum (assembly GCF_053477565.2). Taxonomy (NCBI): domain Eukaryota; kingdom Viridiplantae; phylum Streptophyta; class Polypodiopsida; order Schizaeales; family Lygodiaceae; genus Lygodium; species Lygodium microphyllum. The sequence goes on along the minus strand of NC_141143.1, from coordinate 24,263,993 downwards.
CTTTAAAGATACAAGAGCAAACTACAATATAGCTTCATCAAAGATAGATCCCTATTGGATGTTATCCTCACATTGAATAATGGAAAAAGAACACCAAAACCAAAAAATAGTTTTGTTTCAATTAGATGTTGAAAATTCCATTATCCTATGAAATGGGGATGTATTGGAGTTGTTATGAGAGAGACATGCTTTCATGAAAATATAGCTAACCTTCCCTTCTTGTTGGCTGCTAACTCACAGATTTAAATAGCAAAGACTAGTGGAAAGAATCTAAATTCAATGAGGTGTGCGGTAGGAGTGCCCACTCAGTCATCTCCTATTCACTATTGCTACATACCCTTTTTTCACATTGCTTGAGAAAGCATTCCAAGCTAATGGCATCATTTGAAAGTAAAGGGGGCAAGCACCTAGTGGGTCAAGGCTTTGCAGATGGCCTCCTCATGATGCTTAAAGTAAATGCACAATCTACAAAAGGCCCTAGATCTACCATAGCTCTATAGCAAAGCAGAAGGTTTTGCCTTCAATATATCCAAATTCACTCTGATCAATGTTACAGAAGACAAACTAAGAAACTTACACTAGGATGGCAAGATAATCAAGAGAAGGCAAGTACGTAGATATTTGTGTTTTCCTATTGGCATAGAGGTAAAGGAAAGTGTAAGAGTAGATTGGATTCCAGAAAGGCTTAGGGAGAAGATGAGCCACTCAAACTCCATGACTTGATCAATTATTTTCAAATTAAAGATTTTGAGATTGCTTGTGTATCGTGCAATGAGATGTTACCTCCCTCTCACTCAGTGGAACAAGAATATCTCCAAATAATGGGATTCGATTGTAGGAAGGTTTCTCTAGGGGAAGTTGAGCAAGAATAGATCTCTGGCATGTCACACCTATGGGAATGAAGAAACTCAAGGAGGAGGAGAGGAGAAGTGATCTCAACCTTCTTAACATACACAAAGAAACTCTAATGTTAAGAGCTAAGATCCTACACAATTCTTTGTAATAAAACATGCATTGGGTTCATATGTTACTAGAGTTGCTAGAACTCTAGAATGTAAGATCCTATAGGTCCTAAACTCTCATTAGCATTGAGCAATTACTACAAAAGCAATCCAAACCTAGTTGGCCAGGAGTTCATCTCAACCTTAGTTGCCTCAAGCTCTTAGGTGGAGCTTGTCAACAAGATGCCATGGGGCAAAATATATCATGCAACTCAAAAAGGAGGATAATGTGTTTTGGATGTTAGCCTTCACTTCTCCTAATTGCTAAGGAGATAGGTAGAAGGGGCGTCTTCATATGCAAACTTGGACTTGCAAGAGGTAATTAGTTACTTATTAAATTGCAAAGGTAGGCCACTTAGCTTTGAGGAGGCAAGGGCAAGTGGAAATCTATCAAGATCTGATAGAATTGGCTAGGATATTGTATAGCACAACCTTGGGAATGTCAAAATCATAAGCAAAAATAGGGATCTTGGTCATGAACTTCCATTTTGGAAGGTAGCCAAAGGATGCACAACATAATCTCCACATCACGATAGTCAAGAGAATTCTAAAGAAGACAAAATGTCCTTAACAAGCAACTAGGGAGAACTTGAGGAGATTTCACAAAAGCACACAAGCTATGGCAAAGGTAGTAGTATACAACTTGGAAATGGAAATTTTCCTTTGTGACAAAATTTTCCTTTGGTGCATCCTCGTTGACGCCCTATGGATAGGAGAAAAGCTTAGTAAGAGAGGCTTGAACGTGACTTGCTCCAAGTGCAAAGTAGTGGAAATGCCAAACACATATTTTGGGATGGATGCTTCTCACACGCCATATGGAATCACATTGTGAGTAATTGCAAAGTAATAAGAGAAGAAACGGATAGAAGATAAGCTTATTTACTGGGGTTACCAAACTTCAAGGACACTAGTCACAAATTGTGTTATAGAATATTCTCTTTTTTCATGCTTAGGGTGATTTGGGGTGCCAAGTGCAAGGAAGTCTTTGAGGCTTCAATAAAGGATTCTGAATGGTTAGAGGTCCTTCACAAAAGTCAATGGTTTCTAGAGCTACTTGTTAGGTTAGACAAGTCCAAGACATCTCCAATCACAAATCACTAGTTAGCATAGAACATCGAGATGAGACATGACGTTTAAGTTATGTAACCACAAGTCGCAAAGTTTCTCAATTGTTGTAAAGTAGCTACTACTTCAATACATATAAAATCTATTCACATCTAAGTAATAATTGATAGTCATTGACACCTTGACATAAGCGGTAGCATGTTTTTGTAGTTCACTGATACACTTTCTTTTTCTTTTGTGGAAGAGAAATGAGTACTCATACAATTGTGCGTGTACGAACATGTGATTTCCTTCTTGATTAAAGTAAATGATTATTGACAACTTGATATGAACAACTATATCAAGTAATAGTTGTTGACATCTTGATATGAGTGGTAGTGTGTTTTTGCAATTAATGATACAATTTTAAGAATAATGATGATGAGGGGTAAGGTTACCCAACTTTTGATTGGAAACCTAATTAAGTTTCCTAAATTCACTACCCTTCATTTGACACAAGTTCTATTTCCAAACCTCCCTTGGAAGGTAAAACCCCCTTTCAAGGATATTTAAACACATGTTAGTACCTCATAAATCAAGAATATCATTCGTCATGTCAAAGCTTTTATTTGAAATAAAAGCATTGATGACGATAGGAGTTCGCAAGATGGGACTGATTAAAGTAAAGGATTGTTGAAAGAGTGAATGTGTGAGTAACATAGTCTTTCAATCTTTGCACAAAGAAATTGAGATTTTAGTGTGGCTCGTCAAATGAAAAATTTGGGCTGTCCTACCAACTCCAACATTGCAACTTGCAAGTTTGCTTCTATCCAAAAAGGAAAGGTGAAGGACTATGATGAGGACCAAATAATGTATGTGGACCTCCATGACCTGAACGGCATGGTCGACCACATGAGCACCAAGAGATGTGACTGATTAATGCAAACGATTATTGACAACTTGATATAAACGAATGTTTGAAGAAAATTGTTGTTGGCATCTTGACAAGTTTTTTTATTTATTGATAATGCGGTTCAGATTGACAATCGTGTATGTACGAATACGTGATCTCCTTCATACTATATAGGTGACGTCCCAGACAATGATATAATACGCCCGCCGACTCTCGTGTGAATGTGCTTATTGACGGTTATAGACGTGGCTGGGCAGCCGGGGCATCGCGCTGACGACGAGGCGCCGGGCCTTGCCGACGGAGAGGCCGTACTTCTCCGTCATGTCGATGGTGGAGGCGCCGTCGGGCAGGTGGACGGACCAGTCGAAGGCGTGCACCAGCATGCCGATGCTGGCCTGGACCGTGAGGAGGCCCAGGGTCCAGCCGGGGCAACCGCGGCGGCCGGCCCCGAACGGGAGCAGCTCGAAGTGGTGGCCCCGCACGTCGATGTCGCTGCCGATGAAGCGCTCGGGGCGAAACTCGTGCGGCTTCTCCCACGACTTCTCCTCCCTGCCGATCGCCCAGATGTTGACCATCACCCGCGTCCTGGCCGGTATGTGGTAGCCCGCCACCTCGCACGCCTGCGTGGACTCGTGCGGGAACATGAGTGGCGCCGGCGGATGCATCCTCAGGCCTTCCTTCACCACCGCCAGCAGAAACGGCAACTCCGCCACGTCGGCTTCCTCCAGCAGCCGCTCCTTTCCTATCACCGCGTCCAGCTCGGCTTGCAGCTTCTTGAGCTGCTGCGGGTTCCTGAGGAGCTCCGCCATGGCCCACTCGACGGTGATGGCCGAGGAGTCGGTTCCAGCGGCGAACATGTCCTGCGCAAACAATCATATAACAAAGAGAGCGCCACCGCGGTGAACTTCCATTAAAATTTGACTGAGTGTGTGTATTCTGCTACTAAACACGTTGTTATAGACAATGCAGTGAAAAAGAAATTAGGAGAACAACGCTGCAGTTAAGGGAATATTCTCACGTATAAGATGGCTTTGATGTTGTCGTCGGTTATGCTGGCGTCGGTCTTCTGCAGCGCAAGCAACAAGTCCAGAAGGTCGGCTTTCTTCGCTGGGGCCTGATCGGCGTCCTCGTCCTCGCTTAGCTGCGATCTCGGGGCAGGGGCTGGTGCAGCTGCAGCTGCCACCTGTGCTTTGTAGCGAGCCCGGCGGCCATCGACAATGCCTTGGAGGACGGCGTCGCTCTTCCTGGCGGAGGCCTTCATCTCGCGGATGAGAAAGAAGTCCATCCAGTGGAGGTAGGGCAAGAAGTCCCCGTAGCAGCGCTTGCCCACGAGGCGGGAGATCTCGGCGATGATGTCCGTGAAGTTTGCGGCCGAGACGGCGGTCTCCATCTCGGCGAAGCGGCGCCCCACAGCCATGCGGCAGATGACGCTGCTGCTCAGCAGCATGAGCTGGCGGCGGAGCTCGAAGGAGCGGCCGTGGATGGCCTCCTCCCAAACGCGCCGCGCCAGCCGCGCCCTTTCCTCCCCCCGGATAGTCTTGAAGTCGGTGGTGCGCTTGGCGCCGAAGAGCTCCATGACGCAGAGCTGGCGCATCTGCTTCCAATAGGCGCTCTGCGGCGCGCACAGCACGTCGGAGCAGTCGTAGAAGGAGTAGACGCCCAGCGACAGCCGCGGCCGCGAAGAGAACGCATGGCCCTGCGTCTGCAGCACCTCCTTCGCCAGCTCCGCCGACGACACCACGACCGTCGGCACGTTCCCCAGCTGCAGGTACATGAAGGGACCGTAGCGCTTCGACAGCTTGTACAGCGGCTGGTGTGGCAGGTTGCTCAGCAGGTGCAGGTGGCCCAGCAGCGGCAGCGCCGGCGGCGAGGGAGGTCGCAGCGCCGCCGTTCGCTGCTTTGTCTTCTTCACGACAAACCACGCCGAGAGCGCAAAGCACACGCCCAAGCTGAGCACTAGCAGCGCTCCGTCGTAATCAGCCATGACCACGACTCACCCGCCGTGACCGGATCCTGGAGTGTATACCTAGTGCAGGCCTACTCAAAAGTTGAGCGTGTATAACAACCTTACTGATGATCTCTTTGCCAGTCGCGACTAATTTTGTGGATCCACTCTCTCTTCTTGTGACTCTACATTGCGACTCAGACCATCTCGCAAACGTATTTGTAGACGGTCTCACGTGTGTGATGACGCCGTTCGGCATCAGACAGTCAAACCTCTTTAGCTTACATTCAAATCAGCATGTCTTTCCAGATGGAAGTGATCATGGAACATGTGTAGTTCTCAGTGGTCAACTACAAAGTCGTCGAAATCACCGGGTCGGATCTTTCTTCTAGAAAGATGCCTTTCCACTAAGTACTTAGTAGAGCACTGAGCAGCCCCTTCACGCGCGCTTTAGATGGATGAGTATTTTTAAAGCTGGATTAAGGCATCTAATATTTTCGAGGCCCGGGGCAACCTTGGACAGTTGTCAGTGGTCAACTACAAAGTCGTCGAAATCACCTGGTTCGATCTTTCTTCTAGAAAGATGCCTTTCCACTAAGTACTTAGTAGCAGCCCCTTCACGCGCGCTTTAGATGGACGAGTATTTTTAAAGCTCGATTAAGGCATCTAATATTTACAAGGCCCCCGGCAACCTTCGACATTGGGTGGTACCAAACTTTTAGAGTAGTCATGACTCACTACAAGGGCAAGGAGCACGAGAGTGGTAATAGTGCAACAACCTACAGCAGATCAACTTTTATAATTGTGTGTGCATGCATGCCCGCGTGCTTATGCTTACAAAATACTTTTTTCGCAAAAAACTAGTATAAATAATGACAAGTTTCCAAAGTTTCATGTTCAAAATTTGCATAAAATGCCAGTTTTATGGCTAAAATACTCTAAAAAATTGGTTAGTATTTTCAAAGGCATAACAAAATTTCAATCGATTTTTTAGACTTCAAGTCAGTAGAAATGCAATGAGGGCTATTTTTGGTTAGCCTTGCCACGTGCAAGAGAGAGAGAGAGAGAGAGAGAGAGAGAGAGAGAGAGAGAGAGAGAGAGAGAGAGAGAGAGAGAGAGAGAGAGAGAGAGAGAGAGAGAGAGAGAGAGAGAGTGTGTGTGTGTGTGTGTGTTGTAAACTATGTATGCCAAGAATTACCACTAATCTCATATTCGAGTTTAGAAAGTTTCGTAATAAAGACCAATGAACTGGTTATAAATAGGTAGGTGTAACGGATATTCACAACTAGATATACTTACAACCAAAAAGTCTCCTCACATGGTAGATAATCAATGTATAATCAGCGGCATAGGATTAGGATCTATCGAATCCTCACTTGGTTATGGGGGGCTAAACTCGTGACATGAGACATATAAAAGAGAATGAAGAGGGTCTTACCTTGAAGAGGCAGTGCCCAGTCCCAAACAATATTTTTTTGTGGTAGAAAGTAGATGATTTGAAATGTTACCAAAGAACATGTTCTAGCAGTAAGCCGAGGTGAGAGATGGAACATGATCAAAGGTTTACTTGGCATATGCTGAGAGATTGAATGAGTCCAAAGTCTCAAAGGTGTAGGTAAACATGGTTTAGAGATTAACCCCCATGGTTCTTTAGCTCATCTTAGAGGCTCTCTTACGATACTCCTATCTCTTGTCCACGGTTGCTTAAATGATCACTTGTCCAAGAAAGAGTCTCAACCACGTGGATAAAGAGAGGTACAAACTGACTTAAACATCTCGCCACACAATCATAGATAACATAAATTTCACCATAAAGACTGGCAAACATCCTCTAGGTTCACAAGTGAACTCCAATCACTAATAGTCATCCTCTAAGGTTTCAATTTGTAGCCATGGAGCCACATGACATTGAGAAACTATGGGATAATAGAGAAAAAATTCAACAACAAATATGAAAAGTAATGGGTGTGATCATATAATCATAGAACTTGTACAAAAGTAGATAGTCTTCTCACAACATTAGGAACACAATAAAAACATTGATATCTTTTATTGATCATGATCTAGTAGACCTAGTGTATAAGGTCAAGTCTACCTTATAAGTTAATCAACTAAGAAAGTGACACTAATAACACCACAAGGAAATTTCAAAGGAGTTGACATGTCATCATTGAGACAAACACCCTCTCTTTCATGAGCATGATAGGTCACTTGTATTCATAGTCTTCATGAACAAATACATAACTTTCCATTGATGGCTTACACAAAGTAATAGCAATATTCTCAAGAACACAAACAAGGAAATTTAAAATCAATTACAAAAAGAAACTTGGAATTAGACTCATAGGGCAATAACCAAAAGGGAGTTTCAATAACTCCACTCCTGAAACTTAAAGAAACACATACTTTTCCTCCTATCCACAATCTCCCCCACCTGTAGGGTCTTTGAATCTTAAAAATTTAATAATTGAAACCTAGCAAACCTTGCCTCCTTCCCTTGTATGAGCTCCATGTGTCTGCTGTTGAGTGGACTCATGTACTCAAACTATAGGCATGACATTGTTGTTGCTTCTCTTCTTCACCTTGTCACCTTATTCCTTGTTGTTGTGTAAAAGACCTTTCAATCTCTTAAAATTTCTCTTTCCATCCATGAATTAGAGTCTCCTATTAATGTTAAGTCCCCCTCTTAACCTCTAGCTCTTCTATATAACCAACATTGATCTTCTTTTTTTCTCCTTTATCTCCTCCTCTAAAATCACACACACACACACACACACACACACACACACACACACACACACACACACACACTCTCTCTCTCTCTCTCTCTCTCTCTCTCTCTCTCTCTCTCTCTCTCTCTCTCTCTCTCTCTCTCTCTCTCTCTCTCTCTCTCTCTCTCTCTCTCTCTCTCTCTCCATTAAGTTCATCTTCCCCCTTCTTCTCCTATATGGAGTGCCCCCTATGGCCTTATATGGCTATGGCCCCATACTAAGCATCTCCTCCACCTCATAGTGAGCACATAGTTGTTGCGATGATATAGCAATTGTGCTACACACAAGATTTTCAGATCATCTAGGCTTCTCTATAATGATCACAAGTAGCCCTATGAGATGCACCAAATCCTTTCAAAGAGCTACCTACCTCCCTTACATCCTCTCCCCTTCATGATCATGACCTTGTCATCTAGTTCCACAATTGAAGTAGTATTTATTTAATGAAATAATTTTGGTATAAGGCATGTTCCTATGGAAAGAGCTGATTTTCCTCCTTCCCTTGTATATTGACATAATATCCATTTCTAATTGTTGTTAGTAGAACATGCACATGCAGGATGCCAAAAACCTCATTCCATCTTGAACTTGAAACATTACCAAAATGAAGTTTCTCATAATGACTATTTCCCAACAATCTTTTAGTACTCTCTTCTCAATCTTGCATTTATTTTGTAAGCATAAAAACTAATGAAAATTTCCCTTCATGACTAGGTAAATGAGATCTTTCTAGACCTTCTTAGTTGTGTTTTTTTTCTCTAAAAAATACTATTAGTAAATAAGAAAATTACTAGCCTAAACTATTAGGGTTTCTTATGCCTCTATCAAGTCCCAAGTAACTTGTAAGATTTCTTGTAGCTCTTTATCTCAGGGAAGTTACTATATGTATATCCTCTACATTACGCAAGGCCTATTTATAAATATCCTTATCTATGAATGTTTTTGGAATAAAGCATAACCCTTTTCTATTCAATCTTTAAATAATCCCTTTATATTACACCCTTTTGTATGTAAAAAATATATAAAAATGGTATTTTAAAAATACCTTATTTTGAACCCACGTGATGCACACATATTCATGAGTAACTTACCCGAGGGCTCTATCAAATCCCAAATAACTCTTGAAAAGGGTCCCCTAGTATCTATATGTCTTTTGGGAGCAATGTTCTTATGAATACTCCTAGTTAAGCATCTCAAACCCAATCTAGGATGGCAGATGAAGAAATGTTTCTTCTTCATGTGCATGTGACTTGAGTACAATTTCTTTAATGTTAATTGTTAATGGGAGTGATGATGCTCCTCATTAGGATAATGATATTGATTGAATGGGGAAGTCACTCTTTTTCTCTCTCAACTTATGCTTATCCTTCTCCTTCTTCTTCTTCATCTTCTTAGGGGACGTTCTTGTGGTTCATTTTTGAGACACACCAAAAGCAATGATAGTCATTGTTGTGTGTTTTGTAACTTTTGCTAATTAGCAGAAGTTACCTAATTGTTTTTGGTTGTTCTTGGCATCATTTTTGGGTGGTAATGTGGATGCAAGGTGAGTTAGGCTATTGGGAAAAGGGGCAATAGGAAGGTGCTCTTATTCTCCTCTCTCTCTCTCTCTCTCTCTCTCTCTCTCTCTCTCTCTCTCTCTCTCTCTCTCTCTCTCTCTCTCTCTCTCTCTCTCTCTCTCTCTCTCTCTCTCTCTCTCATAATCTCATGATAGCGGCATTCTCATTATTGTCTAGAGTGGTAACGGTGAATATTTGTAGCAAGAAGGGGATCTTGATTACAATAGGTATCAATTTATGAGGCCATGTGGGACATTTGTGCAGTCAAGTCTCTAAGTAGCCTTTTTGTTGTTGAAGGTGATGGAACCATGATAGCGATCTTGGGACAACGAGTCTTAGATTCATTCCAGTTGATCTAATTCACACATGCTTCAATCAATAAATTTTTCAATTAAGAACATGACAAACATTTTTATAGTATTATTCTCGATAGCAACAACTAAGCACTTTACGGCTAGATTCTCTTAGTGCATTGTTCCTGCATCTACACTAGTTTTAGTAATAGTTACTACACTTCACATTTTAAGATATATTTCATGTAGAAACAACATCACACACACACACACACACATAATCTCTCTCTCTCTCTCTCTCCAACCTATAATGGCTTGTTAAGAACATGTATAAATTATATATATATATATATATATATATATATATATATATATATATATATATATATAATAAGCCATTCAAAATAATAACACCTCTTATATACTACAAATGAATAAATTTGATTATTAATAGAGTACAATGTATATATTTAGATATGTGCGAGTGTGTGTATGTTTTATGCACATGTGTCCATTTTTGTGGTCTGATAAGTATGTGCACTCTCCTCTCATTATTTTTCTCTCTCTTTTCCTTTCTTTCTTTTTTCCTCTCTTGACTCTTGTAATGAGCAGGGGATACGGGAACATGGCATGGGAACATACCAGTCACACTAATGGTATATAAGATGTAAGAGGGTATTCTGAGGTATCACGGAATTATCAAGAATCTCTTTTTTCACCTTCACACGCTTTCATGGCTTCTTCTTCTTCTTCTTTCTCTCTTTCCTCTCTTTCTCTCTCTTCTCCCTGTCTCTCGGCGACGGTTGCGGCTGTTTAGGCTTCCATTGAAACCTAGGCTGTTGGTCCTTAGCCTTTGCTGCCATGAGCAGCGGTTCTTGAGAGTTGGTGGGTTGTAGCCGAGCACTATCCCCCTCCTTAGATTTGGCTGCTACTAATACTTCTATCGGTGGCCTTGCGGACTATGGTGAGGTCATGCAGCCCTTGCTGAAAGCTGTAACAATGTGAATGTTGCCTATGGCGAGGTGGATGCACTACAACTCATAATCAACGTTGCAACGAGTTTACTTTTTGAAGGTTCACCCTAGCAGCGACTCCATGCCTGCATCTTTGGTATCTGGCAACACATAGAAGATCATTGGTACAGTCTTAGACTTGATAGAAACAATGGCCCTGCACTTGCCGAGAAGTGCGTATGAGCAACCCCCATATGGGCTTAATTTGGCCTTAGTAGGTTGTAATGGTGGTTTGCCAAGTTGGGTCCAATGATCGTGAGTCAAGACATTGAAGTATACTTCCTCGTTGATCAAGGCATTGAAGGTGCATGTTTGCTTGGCAGTGACTGTGATGTGCAGGTATGCGGGCTTTATGGGTCTCTCATCCTCATCATCGATTTCAGTGATTGTGGCTACTTGTACTTTGACAGGTGGTTCCAACATTGGTGGCTCATGCAAAGGATGCGTGGGAGGATAGTACTTCTTGACACGACTGCCATTGAAGAAGCCTATTCCCTCACCGTCTAGAGTCTTGAGCTCGACGTTGCCCGTTCGGCTGATTGCATGAACTTTCAAAGATCCAAGACCCCTAAACTTCATTTTTTGCTTATGCCCCTTAACTGAGTATAGGAGCACTAAGTCGCTCTGTTCGAAGTCGCCTTGCTTGATGTGCTTGTCAAACCCACTCTTGCGTCATGCCTTCTCACATATGAGTGCATGAGTGGCTAGAAGGCGAGTCTCCGAGAGGTGTTCGAGTTCAACTAGGCGTTGCGTCCATGCATCCTTTCCTTCCCATCACTCCTGAAGTGCGATTCTTAGGCTAGGCACGAAGAATTCTACAGGGAGAATTGCTTCGGTTCCGTAGGCCAACCTAAAGGGGGTCTGGCCGACAACCATTTTATAAGCTGTGCAGTAAGCCCACAAGGCTGCCATCAGCTTGTTATCACAGTCGTTGCACGAGGTAGAGACTACCTTGGTTAGGACGTTGACAAGAATCTTATTCGTGGATTCTTCTTGGCCATTTTCTTGAGGGTAGTATGGAGAGGATTTTCGATGGGTAATTAGGAACGTGGATAAGAGATGCGCTATCACTTCATTGATGAAGTGTGTGCCGCCCTAGTCACTGACTAGTTCAATGGGGTAGCCGAATCGTGAGATTACCTACTCCCACAAGAACTTGGCACTCATTCGAGCATCATTCTTTCGTGTTGCTCTCGCCTCTGCTCATTTTGTTAGGTAGTCTGTGGCCACAATGATTTATTTGGCCTGCGAATACTGTGCAGTAGGGCTGATGGGTCCTATGAAGTCGATTTTCTTTTTTTTGAAGGGTTGTCATGCAATGATTGGGGCAAACTCCATTTGATCCTTGCAAATTGGGACCTTCATCCACTGACACTTGTCATAATGCTTAACAAATCGTGTTGCATCACGAAACAGCGTTGGCTACCATAGTTGAGACTGCAGTACCTTGCAGGCCATTGTGTCTCCGCTAAAATGTCCACCAGTAATTCCGCTGTGTGCCTCTAAGAGCATGTCGTGCATCTCATGCTCGCACATGCATCTGCGCAGCAATCCATCTTGCCCTAGGTGATACAGCTAGCCTATTATCAACTGGTAGGGTTGGATCTTGAGAATGAGTGGCCTCAGTCTTGTCTTCTCTATCGGTTGTTCAGGTAGTCCGTGCTCAAGCACTTGGACTATGTCATCTGCCCAATATGGCATTAGATCGGCCTTAAATAAATCTCTCTCGCTGGAAAGGTTAAAGAGGTGGACATCTGGCAATTCATTGGTAATGCCTTCTCCAGCGGCTTCTCCTGTGGGGATGCGTGACATATGGTCAGCCATGTAGTGTTGTTTTCCCTTCTGTACAACCACGGAGAAGCCAAACTCCAAAAGCAGAAGGAGCCACCGAGCTATGCGTCTTGTAGCACAAGGTTTATTCACTAGATATAGCAAGGCTTGATGGTCCACAAAAAGGTAAAGGGTGTAGCCAATAGATAATGTCGGAACTTCTTCATAGCAAACACCATGGCCAAGCCCTCTCTTTCTGTCGTCGAGTAGTTCATTTCCATCTCAGTGAGTTGTCTACCAGCAAAGCTCATCGGATAGTCTAGGTTGTGCTTGCCAGGTTGGCACAACACTCCCCCATAGAAAATTTAGAAGCATCGATATGCACGTGAAAGGTAATGGTCCAATCTGGGCCTCATAGAATTGGTGCTGTGGTTAAAGCCTTCTTCAACTCTTCATATGCTCGTTGGCATGGTTCAATCCATTCAAAGACAATCAGCAGCTTGTATAAAGATCTGGCTATCAATGCACAATTCAGCATAAACCGCCGATAGTATCCTGTATGGCCTAAGAAGCATTGGACTCCCTTATAGTTGATTGGGGGTGGAAGGTCAACAATAACCCTGACTTTCAAGAAGTCAGTGGCAATGCCATTCTTCGATACCACATGGCCTAGGATGCATCCATGCTTCACCCTAAACTGGCATTTTAAGGGGTTCAAGGAGAGATGATATAGGCGACATCACTCGAAGACTGCTTGGAGTTTGTCTAAGTGTTCCGTCTAGGTCGAGTGAACACAGAGGACATCGTAAAAGACTTCCAACTCTTTGCAAAGCATGTATTTAAATATGGTGCACATAAGGCATTGGAAAGTGGCAAGGACATTAGTCAACCCGAAAGGCATGACTATGTAAGCAAAGACGCCCCACTCAGTGGTGAAGGCAGTCTTATGCCTGCCGACAAGATGCACTTGCACCTGATTGTATCTTAAGAAGCCATCCAAAAAACTGTAGGCCTCCTTGTCCACCACTCTTTCAAGCATGTGCTCGGTGTATGGCAATGGGTAATTGTCCCTTTTAGTAGCAGCATTCACCTTCTTATAATTGACACACACTCTGATCTTTTCGTTTTTCTTCATCACGATGACTATGGGTGATACCCAGTCTGTGTGCTCAATTTCGTGAATGAATCCCGCTCTCATAAGCTTATCAATCTCTTCCTTGACAGCATGAGTATGTTTTGGATTCGACTGGTGAAGTCTTCCAAGTGTCCATCTCTACCCTCATAGCTTCCGTTCTGTTGCCTAGGAAGATCAAGCTGTTACCCCAATCTTCGATAACTCTGGCATTACGCATCCAGGGTTGGCCTAATAAGACATTGTAGTCCACTCCCTTCATGACTATAAAGTCGATAGAGAACTGGACACCTGCGATTTTCATTGGCCAATTTTTAAGTACCTTGAATGGCTTCACTCTCATGCAGTTTGCTAATGTGACATTAAACTGAGCGGTCTCGATAGGTGGGTTTCCCCAAGTCTGAAGTACTGCGTGGGTTAGCACACTAACCTTGGCTCCCATGTCTATGATCCCCTTTCTCATTGTGTCGCCTAAGGCTAGGACTGGTAATACTGCATGCATCTCAGTGCCTTCCCAGAAAGCATTAACATGCAAGGATTTTGGCACAGAGTGTAGCGTTAGACTCGGTATTTGTGTTTCTGCATCATGGTCGTGTAGATCAGCAGCTTATTCTCATGACTCCTCAATCCACTACTTGAGGTCTTGCCATAGGGTGGGATGCTGCTTAAGTAGGTCTCCCAGGCTTAACGTCACAGGGGTGGTCACTAGCGTGGTAAGGAGACTGTTGACTGCTTGTCTCTCTCCTAAACCGAATTGTCTTGGCCAATGGCCGTGACTGATTTACGGGCCTGTAGCATTAAGGCTTGGCCTAAGTGGTGCTGCTTGTGGTGCGGTCACATCTCCTGACTTTGGTCGAGGAGGTGACGGCGCAGCGAACAGAATCTGAGAAAGAGATAGAGAGTACACAACAGATAAGAGGAGAATCAGTAAATTCTTTAACTCCAAACAACTGATACAAAGATGGCTCTGTCCACCCGTGCGCTTCCACTAAATGAAGCTTAGATGGCGATCTAGACAGAAGATAGGTGAAGAGCTTAAGGCTAGCTGGAACAACAACTCTGATTGGGTGAAAGATGAGTGTAAGATGGCTGCGAAGGGGTTTAGCTTTTATAGCCCGCGAAGGTCGTTAGGTCGGCCTGCTGACCGACCTACCATATGAGCCTCCACTAGTCGGCCAGGGAATATTCCAGGGAATATTCCCTTTACCATCGGGCCGGGGGCGCTGCCCCCGGACCCCCGCCAGGGGGGCCGCTGGCCCCCCTGGGACCCCCCAGCCAGGGGCCGCTTCCGCGGCCCCCGGACCCCACAATAGGGGCCCCTTTTAACTCCCTTACCACGCAACTCAATGCAATGTGCCTCGAGTTGCTACCAGCTTAACCACTCCGTCTAACCCAAAGATTAGACCCACAACAGTCACCTTTTTGCCATCCGGTCACATAGACCTCATCTGATATACAAGTCAGGACTCAACCAATGTCCGGGCTCACATTTGGCTTCTCCTCATAATGGGGGCCTTACAACTTTGAGCACCATGGATCATTGGTAGCACCTAATGAGGGTGGGGCATTGATCATATCTAACACCCCCCCTCAATGTCCACCCATAGGTGAACTATCTCCTCGGCCCAATGCCGAGTCTCTGAAGATGAACTTGAAGCAGATCCTTCGTAAGTGCTTTGGTGAAGATATCTGCTCCATTCTCCTCTGTTGGACAGTAGACCAATTCCACTATCCCATCCTCCATCAAATCACGCACATAGTGATACTGGATCTCTATATGTTTGGTGCGTGCATGAAACACTGGATTTTTGGCAATGGCGATGCAACTCTGATTGTCACATCTCAGCACAGTTGGTTCTTCATCCTGCACTCCCATATGCCATAGAATCCTTCTCAACCATACGGCCTCACATGCAGCAAAACAAGCTGCCTTGTACTCTGCTTCGGTAGAAGACAATGCCACTGTTGGTTGCTTCTTACTAATCCAAGAGAAAATTCCTGAACCCAAAGAGAAACAATAACCAGAAACTGACTTCCTGGAATCAATGTCTCCTGCCCAATCTGAGTCACAGTTCCCCACAAGAGAAGTTCCGAAACTGTATGTGATACCATAGTCAAGAGTTTTCTTCAAGTATCTGAGCACCCGCATCCCAGCCTTCCAATGACTCTCATGAGGTTTGTTTGAGAACCTGCTCAAAACACCAACAGCAAAACTGATATCTGGTCTGGTGTTACACAAGTAGATTAGACTGCCGACCAACCTCCTATACCTCCCAATGTCTGCTAGTGCTGATGTATCCTCAACGGATAACTTTACATTCACCTCCATAGGTGTAGCTATCTCCTTGCACTCGGTCATGCCAAATGCCTTCAAGATCTCCCATGCATACTTCTTCTGAGAGATGAAGATCTTTCCTGGCTCTTGCCAGACTTCAATCCCCAAACAATAGTGCAGCAAGCCCAAGTCTGTCATTTCAAACTCAAAACTCAAAGCCTTTCGAGTTTGGTTGATCATATCTTCATAGTCACCTGTAATAAGAAGGTCGTCCACATATAGGACAATCACTACAGACTTTTTACCATCCCTGTAAACATACAAGTTAGCATCTGAGGCACATCTTTTGAAGTTTAGGTTTAAAAAGAACCTATCTATCCGCTGGTACCATGCTCTGGGGGCTTGTTTCAGCCCATACAATGCCTTCTTCAGTTTACACACTTTGTTCTCAGAATGGGGGGCCTCAAACCCTGGTGGCTGAGCCACGTACACCTCCTCCTTGAGGTCACCATTTAAGAACGCTGACTTAACATCCATTTGGTACACTGGCCACTTCTTGTGGGCAGCCACTGCAAGTACCGTGAGAATAGTGGTCATTCTGGCAGTTGGGGCAAATGACTCTTGAAAATCAAACCCTTCAACTTGTGAAAATCCTTGGGCAACCAGTCTAGCTTTGTACTTTTCTAAGGTACCATCAGCCTTGTACTTTACCTTCCAGATCCACTTGGTGCCAATAATCTTCCGCTTTGCTGGCCGATCCACTAGCTCCCAAGTGTCATTCTTCATTATGCTGTCATACTCCGCCTGCATAGCAGCCTTCCATGATGGATCTGCAAGTGCTTCTTCTAAGTCAGTTGGCTCCTTTACTTCTCTCATAATCTCAACCATCAAGGCCATGTTGACTATGTGAGCAGAAGCCCTCCTTTGCTCCTCTATTCTCTGAGACCTCCTTGGTCCGTCTGCCTTCTCCTCAACAGATGCAGGCATAGGATTATTGTGGTCATAGAGCTGCTTCACCCAGCGCGGCAATGGCTTTTCCGGTGGGGTGATGTCAGGTTGGTGAACTTTTTCCTCATCATCTGAAGATGAAGCTTCCTCCTCCTTAAGGATAGGGATAGCTCTCGGGACAGGTTCATAGTGGACTACTTCTTCGCTTGATGATAAAGTGGAAGACCTTGCCTTCTCCTCCTCCACTGTATGCGGCTCCTCCTTGAACACCACATCACGGCTCGCGATGATCTTCTTTGCCTCTTGGTCATATAACTTGTAAGCCTTCTGCTCATCACTATAACCCAAGAAGATACATTTTCTGCTTTTTGGTTGTAACTTGTTTCTCTTCTCATCTGGAACATGTGCATAACATTCACATCCAAAAATTCTGAAATGTGAAACAGATGGTTTCTTACCAGTGTAAGCCTCATGAGGTGTTTTTCCCTTGAGAGCCTTTGTGTAGCTCCGATTTAGAATGTAGACTGCAGTATTAACAGCTTCAGCCCAAAAATGGTTAGGCAATCCCTTGCCCTTTAGCATGCATCTTGCCATCTCCACAATGGTACGATTCCTGCGTTCCACAACACCATTCTGCTGAGGTGTGTGAGGCGTCGTCAATTGACGCTTGATCCCTTTGCTCTTGCAAAAGCCTTCAAAATCCTTTGAGTTGAACTCACCACCACCATCTGTTCTAAATTTCTTCACACTTTTCCCTGTTTCATTCTCAACAAGTATTAGCCATTCTTTAAACTTACCAAAAGCTTGAGCCTTATCACGAAGGAAGTACACCCACATCTTCCTACTGTAGTCATCGACAATCAACATAAAATAAGAAGATCCCCCCAAGGCCTGTGTAGGCATCTTACCACACAAGTCAGCATGCACCAACTCTAGAGGAGCATGTGCTCTATTCTTGCTTTCTTGTGGAAATGCCTTTCTCTGTTGCTTGCCCATCATACAAGCTTCACATGGTTCCTTCAATTCAGTTATTGTAGGTAGGTGAGCAACCATACCTTGCTTTTGCATCTCCTTCAATACTGCAAATCCGATGTGTCCAAACCTTTCATGCCAAAGCTTACTTGTGCCCACTCCAGCGGTGGCTGTAAGAGCACTTAGCTCATACAGGTTGTTCCTCCTTTCTCCTTTGCCAACAATTGTGCCAGCACTATCAATAATTTCTGCACCTGTCTTCTTGAACCTCACTTCATGACCAAGATCAGTTATGGCAGCAACTGATAAGAGATTTCTTCTGATTTCGGGAACATACAACACATTTGAAAGCTTTTTGACTTCACCATTTGCAGCAACAAAAGAAATAGTACCTGTGCCCGCAGCAGGGCATTTAGCATCATTTCCAACCGTCACAGTGATGGATTCTTGTAGAGGCTGCATAGAACTGTATAGACCTTTCTTGTTGGTCATGTGACGGGAGGCCCCACTATCCAACACCCAAGAGTCAGTGGTAGATTCTTCTTGCGCCGAGGAGCACACTTCCTCAATGGTCGCCATGAATAATTCCAACTCTGCTTCAGCCGTATTGGCTGTCTCTTTCCCTTTAGTTTTAAGGGTACCATTCTTTTCATCTACCTTCTTGACACGACAATCTGCAATTGCATGTCCTTTCTTCTTACAGTAGAAGCACTCTCCTTGAAACTTCTTCTTGCCGCCCTTTTTCTTTTTGTCACCATCATTTTTGGTGGAGGAAACACCTTTGCCTTTTGCATTGGCAGAGAATGCAGCATCTCCATTGTTGCTTCCTTCTCGGGCTTTCAGCCTCAACTCCTCCTCCATTAATAATGCACAAAACTCCTCAAAAGTCAAAGCTTGAGGTCTCACCTGAGTATTAAGGGCAGTTACTAGTCCATCAAACTTTTGTGGACAAATCCGAAGACACCTCCGAGCTAGCTCTTCGCTAGTCTTTTGTATCCCAGCGCCAGCCATCTGGTCGCGCAGATTCTTAATCCGAGTGATGAATGCTTCAACCGTCTCTCCTTCAGCAAACTTCTCCGCTGCTAGTTGATTCTCCAAGTTTTGAATCCTTGTTTGGTTTCGTGTTTCATACTGACTCCTTAGTACATTCCAAGCCTCTGACGCTTTGGTTGTATGCTGAATCAGAGTCAAAACACTGTCAGAACAGCTTGTAACTAAGGCACACAATGCATCTGCATTCCTTCGTTTCCAAGCTCGTAGAAGATCTGCATTCGGAGGAATCATCACACTAGGATTTGATGGGTCGGGGGTAGGCTGTGGTTCTGCGTCAGTCCCCAGCACAGTCTCCAGAAGCTCATAAGAATCAAGGATAGTTGTAATTTTGAACTTCCACAAGGTGTAGTTTGTACCATCTAACTTGCCTTCGCTGAAGGTTGGTGGACGAATCCTCAGTGTTTGAATAGCCGGTACAGCAGCACCACCTCCTGCACCGCTTCCTGATGCGCCAGAACTGCTTCCCGGAGTCGACATCGTTTCTCTTTGCTGTTGAAGCCTTTGCCTCTTGCACGCTCTCCGATCTCTAGAGCCCCCTGGGCTCTGATACCATGTAAAATATTACACGGCGCAGCGAACAGAATCTGAGAAAGAGATAGAGAGTACACAACAGATAAGAGGAGAATCAGTAAATTCTTTAACTCCAAACAACTGATACAAAGATGGCTCTGTCCACCCGTGCGCTTCCACTAAATGAAGCTTAGATGGCGATCTAGACAGAAGATAGGTGAAGAGCTTAAGGCTAGCTGGAACAACAACTCTGATTGGGTGAAAGATGAGTGTAAGATGGCTGCGAAGGGGTTTAGCTTTTATAGCCCGCGAAGGTTGTTAGGTCGGCCTGCTGACCGACCTACCATATGAGCCTCCACTAGTCGGCCAGGGAATATTCCAGGGAATATTCCCTTTACCATCGGGCCGGGGGCGCTGCCCCCGGACCCCCGCCAGGGGGGCCGCTGGCCCCCCTGGGACCCCCCAGCCAGGGGCCGCTTCCGCGGCCCCCGGACCCCACAATAGGGGCCCCTTTTAACTCCCTTACCACGCAACTCAATGCAATGTGCCTCGAGTTGCTACCAGCTTAACCACTCCGTCTAACCCAAAGATTAGACCCACAACAGTCACCTTTTTGCCATCCGGTCACATAGACCTCATCTGATATACAAGTCAGGACTCAACCAATGTCCGGGCTCACATTTGGCTTCTCCTCATAATGGGGGCCTTACAACTTTGAGCACCATGGATCATTGGTAGCACCTAATGAGGGTGGGGCATTGATCATATCTAACAAGACTGGCGTGCTTATGTTGGGGAGATCATTGATCTCGTCCTCTAGGATGGGCTCAACGCCCCTTAAGTGCTCTTGGGCCTCTTTCACCCAATCCTTCACTTTCTCTATGGTCTCCTGTTGGTGCTTCGGTTGCGGGTATTCCCCTACCTTGGCACTTTTCTTTTCGGCCATCTTGGGGGTTGAAGTTTCTGCCTCTACGTCCATGACCTTCTTTCCAATAGGCAGAGTTGTAGCACTCTCAATTTTTAGTGTAAGCTTCCAACCTCTTCTTTCTCCGTCTGCGGCTCTTCTTCCCTATTGAGGCTACATAGAGGTTGCTAGGTCCTGGTAGTGATATGATGGCCTGCTGCGTCTGGGCCCGGGTCATGACCCGCAATGGGATAGGTGTGGCCTCCCCATCGAGATTCTCGACACCAAATAGCCCACAATGGGATAGATGCTACATTGGCTGAACTTGAAGAAGGTTTGCGCTTTGGGCAATCGACGAAGAGATGGGTGATTCCGCACTCAACGTACCTTAGGTCAGCTTTGTCTCTATTCTGCTGCTCCCTCTCAGGATAACGTGATGAGACATGACCTGGGTGACCACAAGTTCAATAGATGATTGGATCCTGCATCTGCCCTCCTAGGCCTCTACCTCGTCCTCTCCCTAATTCCATCACCGATACTGGTCGATAGTCCATAAGGACTGTGTTGCCCTTGTCGTCATGAGAGACATAAGGGTATAAGTAAGTCTCTTCCTCATTTGGCTCTTCCATGTAGTGGACTGGAGCGTCACTCGGTGGATGGGTCACGTAGGGACCAGGCGGTCTAGGTATGCATGTAGGGTTTATGTCCATCCTAGGAACAGCCGGCTTAATGTCGTTAGGCGCAGGAAGGGCCAATGGGGCTCCCCTTTTGAAGAGTGGCTGCAGCTTGTTTGCTAGGTAAGGTTGGCCATATAGTTGCGAGTATGGAAGTCTTCTCAGCAATCTGCAATGTGCGACGTCATGACCGAACCTACCGCAGTTAGCGCAAGGTTTCGACCTAGGGTCTTGACACTCGGTTGGCAAGTGGTTTCCGCCATAGTACACACATTGGATGTTTGGGCGCGTTGGTCATCTCAACATGTCTTGCAGCTTGGCGATCTCCATCTTGACATCAGCCAAGTCTTGGTTTGTCTCGGTGGCTTTCCCCTTATCTCCGGATGATGGAGCTGGTCGTTCACTAGAGGCTAACGCTCTCTCTAAGCTTCACGAGTTGGTTTCTTCTGAGTTGGAGCTTCGCTCTTTCAGCTGATCGTCAACTCTAATGGCTTCCTCAAAAACCCTAGCTAGCGCATCTCCCTGCAAGCTCGAGTTGCCTGCCAAAGCCTTATACAATTCCTCGTTTCGAATTCCACTGATGAATACAGTTGAAACTGCTCTTTCAGTCTATCGTTCGCCCGTAGGGATTCTCTTGAAGAGACTCCTCACGTGGGTTACGTAATCGCGAATGTCCTCCTTCTCTTTCTGCTTGACATTCATCAGTCGTACTAGCAGATTGTTGGAGTATCCAAGCTCGACAAATCTCTTGACGAAGAGATTCTTGAGGCCATTGAAATTGGCTCGCTCTACGGCATCTAAGCTTGTATATCAAGTTCTACGCTTGTCACCTAAGCAGAGCCCAAACGCTTGAGAGTGCTAAGTCAGGTCGTTGAGGCCGTTGGCTTTGCAGACTTGCTTGAACTGCTCTACAAAGCTGTATGGATCATCGTTGGGTTGGTACTTGTCGAGCTGCTTTGCGACTATTAGGATTTTAGACTAGCTCTTAGAGCCTTGGGTTACTCCTAATCTTGCCAGCAGCGATATCGCCAATGCTGCAATACTTTGCTCCGCTGCGGTGCTATCTAGCAGTTGCTTCATAAGAAGCTCTCACGTAGCTCCGTGCTTTGCCTTTGGCACCTAACCTGCTTGTCTCTATTGTATTTGACTATGCTTTGCAATGCCTTTTGGGCTAGCTTTCTCTCTTCTTCTAAGTTTGTGATGATAGCATCTGCTGTCCTACCGCGGTGCTCATACTGGGCGTGCGCATCGTAGCTACAGACCAACTGTTGAATGGCCTCTAGGAAAACGCCTAAGTCGAAATCCTCGTTAGACCTGCGGTCTGAGCTTTCTTCTGCCATAGTCGAGCTCTCGTGCTCCACCAAGCTATCGATCAGGTTGAGTAGGTTTGTCAAATCCACTTCGTTGGCACTGCTTGCTTGATCCTACTTCGCTTTGTTGATGGTTTGTCTATGTCCTTGTGTTCTCTCCTATTGGTGGGTTCCTTGAGTGGTTTATCTGAGTGAGTTCCTTGACTTATTAAATACAATCCTCAATTTATCTCCACTCAGTGTGTGTGTTCTTTCCTGTGCACTTGTGCTCAATTAGGCTTTCAGTTTTCCTTAAGTGTACTTTAAGCGAGGAAATTCAAGGTGAGTGTGGTAAACAATCTCTAAGCGTCTTACGCACTCTCGCTTTGTTTTGGGCCGGATAGGCTCTGTCGATCAATTCTCTGGCCGTCTTGATGGGGTTTAGGGTTTTTCTTGTTATGTTGCCTTGCTCGTTTTTGGATCCAATTAGGGTTTTATGGCTCAGCGGGTTGCCCCTAGGTCTCTTGTTCTCGCAACCGCCTACTCAAGTTACTAAGCGGCTGCACCTTACGATTTTGTCTATTCCGTGTGCCAAAATCAAGCTCTGAGCATCAGGAGGACTTGTAATAGTTTGCGATGCTGAGCTCTAGCTGGGTCAGGTCAAATTTCTAAAAAGTTGAGACAAATTCACAGTCGGCCCAACTGGTCCGAATTGCAGGGGCCGAGTGGGTGACTCGGACGGGCCGAGGCACAAGGGTTGAGGGTGGAAACACACTGGTCCGAGTTCCGAATTGTTCGCGGGCCGAGGGGCCGAGTGCCGTCACTTAAACGGCCGAGGGTTGGGTCGGGTCACGGGCCGAGTCAGGTCTTGGGCCGAGGGCCGAACTGGTAAATGGGGTCGAGTGGACTTTGGGCCGAGGGCTGATTAGGGTTTCTGGGCCGAGTCGGCCGAATGGCAAGGGCTAAGAGCCGAGTCTAGGAATGGGCCTAGAAACGGCCGCTCGGACGAGCCGAATGCGGCGCGATGAATGCCGCGCGACGATGATTTCGATCAAATCTCATGATTTAGACAATCACTCCAAGCACAAACTTCTAGATCCTAGCTAAAGTGCCAAGGGAAGTGATTGGTATACCTGAGGTGAGCGGTAGGCTCTTTGATGACGAGATCGAATCAAATCTTTGCGGGGGCTCTCTCTCTCTCTCTCTCTCTCTCTCACTACAATGGTTGCAAATGAGCTCTCCCTTGGCCTCTTGGCTCTTAAAACCCCTCCCGGGTAAGGTTTTGATGATCCCAATCACTCACTTGCTGACATTAAGCATCCCAAGCAAGTTTTTTGTTTTTTTTTTGCATGATTTATGCCATGTTTTGCAATGGTAAACCCTACCCTTTCCCGATTCGATTTCCTAATCCTATCCTATGCTAAATGCAACAAGAATCAAAAGCAACAAACTAAAATGATTTCTCTATGTTTTCCAATCATCAAACAAATAAACTAACCCAAAATACTTACTTGTTTCGAAGATCAAAACACCCAAACTTCCTACCTATCTCAAGCTCCATTTCGGGGATGAATCCCTTACTTCGATGCCCGATATGCAAGCTGGAATTGATCATATCCTTAATATAAATTACCCATAGAGTAAATTGCCTTGCTTGTAAATGCTTCTGCAAATTCAGCAACTCCATTTTGCTGAGGAGTCATTCTAATAGTGGCTTGATGTGTAATGCTATGATCCAATAAATACATCTCAGACGCATGAGATATGTACTCCCTCCCTCTAGTTGTGTGAAGTGTCTGCACTTTTAAACCAGTTTTAGCCTCAAGGTTTGCCACAAGATGTTTAAAATGCATAAACACATCAGATTGCAAGGAGCTAAGTCCAAGGTATTGTGGACCATACAAGATTCTCACGTGCCTAGGACCTAATGCCTATAGACTGCAACTCCCTAAGAACCTAAAGGTTTATAATGTATTCCATATCAGCCTATTGAAGAAGTATGTATCTAATCCTAACCATGTGCTTGATGACCAACAAGTTGTAATGCATAGTCAAGGAGTCCTTGAACTAAGGCCTGATAGGATCTTAGATATTAGGGAGAGAAACTGAGATCCAGAACCTTGAGAGAATGCCTTGTCCCAGTGGAAAGATTATCCCGAGTAGGATGCCACTTGGGTAGATGAAAGCATTCTCAACCATCAATATCCCCAGTTTATCTCAAGATGAGGACATCTCGATTCCTCCAAGGGGGAGAGAATGTAATAATTCCGATTTCTAACCTGTCAATCCAAGAAAACTGTGTATTTCTTTGATAGTTGTTGGTATTGGCCATTCTAGCACATCTTTGACCTTGGCTGGGTCCACTGAGATTCCTTCCGCTGATAAAGTGAATCCCAGATATTCAATCTGACGTTTGAAGAATGCACACTTCTTCATCTTAGCATACAGCTTATGTGCCCTCATTGTCTCAAGGACAATCCGAAGTTGGGACTCATGATCTTCCTCCT
This sequence comes from Lygodium microphyllum, assembly GCF_053477565.2. NCBI lineage: Eukaryota > Viridiplantae > Streptophyta > Polypodiopsida > Schizaeales > Lygodiaceae > Lygodium > Lygodium microphyllum. The sequence goes on along the minus strand of NC_141143.1, from coordinate 24,239,423 downwards.
ATTTGGAATAGACTAAAGTGTCATCGAAGAAGACGAGTACGAAGTCATCAAGATATGGCCTAAAGATATCCTACATTAACCTGTTGAAGGTGGCAAGCGCATTCGTAAGCCCGAATGACATAACTAGGAACTCAAAGTGCCCATATCTTGTGTTGAAGGCCGTCTTTGGGATATCTTCATCCTTGATTCTTATCTGATAGTAACCAGACCTGAGGTCAATCTTGGAGAAGGTCTTCGCACCTTGAAGATGATCAAGAAGCTCATCTATTCTAGGAATAGGGTATTTGTTCTTGATAGTTGATTGATTTAACCCTCTATAATCAATATACAGTCGAAGCGTTCCGTCTTTCTTTTTCTAGAACAGTATTGGAGCTCCCTATGGTAAACTACTAGGATGGATGTAGCCCTGATCTAGCAGTTTCTTGAGTTGTTCCTTCAACTCAATTGCTTCCGGTATGGACATTCTATAAGGTCTTTTTGCAATTGGCACAGCTCCTGGTACTAGCTTGATCTCATGATCCACTTCTCTTTGAGGCGGGAGTTCTGTCAACTCTTCAGGAAATACATCCATGTATTCCTTTAGCCATGAAGGTCCTTCACTAGACTCCTGCTTCTGATCTAACTCGTTGAGCTTAATCAAGTAGACATGTAGTCCTTTTCTGACTCCCTTTATAATCCGAGATGCCTTGGCCAATTGGATTTTTGGATTTCCAGCCTCTCCTTGACTTGTGACCAATTCCCTTTCAGAATTTCGAAAGGAAACTTGGCCCTTTCCATAATGGATGTGGGCATCATTAGGTTGAAGCCAATCCATTATGAGTAGACACTCATGGATACCTAGGCTCATGACTCTAAATTTGACCGAAGTCGTCTTTCCTCCCAGAAAGAATTCCACCTTAGCAGTTTTCCTGGTACAAGTAACCTCAAGACCATTTCCCAATTCCACAAGCAAAATAGGTGTTTCTACTGTCGCTATTCCTAATCTTTTTGCACAAGCTGGTGAGATAAAGGAATGTGTACAGCCACAATCAATCAAGGTCTTGAAACCTTTACTTGGTAGTTCGATGGTGTCTGAATCACCGAGAATTGGCGATTCGGACCTTTCTTGTGTAGAGCGGCATGGACTGTCGCCCTTTCAAACTCTGCTTCCATGGTCGGATCTTCTTCTTCTTTGCACATTTGTCTATTGGCAACGCATGTGGTTCTTCCTCTGCCTCGGGTAGTGGCTCCCTGACCACAGCTAGTTCCTTGGAAAGGTGCTTGGCGATGTCGTCCTCCAAGCTTGGGACATTGCCTCTTGAAATGTCCTGGCTCGTTGCAGTGGAAACAACGGAGGTTTCGGCCATTGCTTTGAGTAGGGACAAAGTTGTTGACATTATTAGTCCTTGTTTTCACCTGATTCTGACCTTGAACTCTCTTCATTTGAGGCCTGAATGCTCCGCTGTTAGGGTCATTATAAGACCAAGTTTTGTTACCTCTTGGTCTATCCTGCACCTCCTGAATTATAGGGGCAGCTCAAATGAGTGCATCCTGTAGATCTAATGGACACATAGATTCGAGTCGGGTATTTACTGGTGGATTTAAACCAGCACAAAATTTTGACACTTGCTATCATGTCCATATGTGGCGCATACTTAAGAAGTGAGACGAACTTAGAATAGTATGTGTCAAGAGTGAGTCCCAACTGTTTTAGCTTGTAAAACTCATTCATTTTCTACGTGTGATACGCAGGTGGCAAGTATCTTTCCTGTACGACTTTCTTCAGCTTCTCCCAGGTAACAGATCCTTCCGCGATCCCTTGATCTCTGCACCATTGCTTCCACCAAAGCCTGGCTTCGCCGGTGAGCTTCAGCTTGGCGAGCATAGCCTGGTTGGCGGGTGCAGTACCGACTGCTTCAAAGTAATCCTCCATGGATTCAATCCAAATTTCAACATCTGCTTGGACGGACCTGCCTCTCCCATCAAATTCCGGCGGCTTAATCTGCTTGAGAAGAAACTTCTTCTCTTGGATTACAACAGTACTTGATGTAGGAGGCGAACTGGGAATCTGTACGTGGGGTTGTGCCTGGATAAAGGTTTCTTAATGTTATTACTCGTTAATCGTTACGATTTATATTCATCTCCATTTTAGCTATCAACCAAGCAATCTAACCACTTAACTTCTTATCAATTCTCGTGAACAGAACAGACATTGATAAAAAGAAGTCTTCTTGTATTTATATGGGCATAGCCCTTTCAGAATACAACATTTCCAGAGATGATAGATTGACTGTTTACATTTAGTTTGGGGAGAATAATGTTGTATTAAATTTATCTACAGGAACTGGATAATAGTATGGTTTCGGGTCATGGATCTTCAGGAATCGGTAAGTCATTGGAAGATCAGGGTATCCTTCCCTTTGGAACCCATTCTTCTCATGGCACCCCAACACTTTGATCCTGTCGGCCGGGATTACACGGGTCACTTCCTCATATACATATGAGTTCGGCTCAACCCTCCGACCACGAATATGCAAAGTTGAGTTTACGTGAGCTTCCACAAAAATGAATAGCTTTACGACTTTCACGTCTTCCAACTACTTGATCCTCTTTAGGTTGGTCTGTAGGTATGCAAACCGGTGGGCAGCTATATAGTAGATTCCTGAGGTGCCTGTCCATCTTCATTCCATGTACAAAGGCAATGGATTATAAATATGCTCTAGGATGTTCATCATCCCAACCCTTTGTTGGTAATCTGGGGAATGCATCGCAGTCATAAACATGACACAGAACACTAAGAACCTGTTCCATGTTTCATAATTCTGCAAGACAGCATTGAAAGTAAGGAAATGTTTGGAACATCAACATTTGCTTCACTTCATCTTATTAAGATTTCATAAAAACAAATCCGTTGTTGGTTCGCTCTGATACCAACTGTAACGTGTCCACCTGTTATCTTCAAGACACGTCTTAGCAGTCCATCGGAAAGGATGTCTAGAAAGCTCCGCCCGGCACTCCCATGGAATGTTACGGGGTTTGCGATCTAGGACTTTCCGCGTCTACCACGTAGCAGAATTATCCCAGCCGTTCCCACTTAGGACCGACCTGAATTAGGGTTTTTCCTATTGGTCATTTCCTAACAGCAACTAGCATCGAACCTGAGCGAACTACTTCACGCAGAAATGCCAGGTTCGAAGCGGATTCACGCTGCACTTGGTTCAAGGAGAATGGGAAACGAGAGGGATACGAAGCTCAACCTCTCTGCCATAAGGCATAGTCCCATTTTGCTCCCCTAAAACAACGTAAATCGGGATCATTTATAACTTAGACTCTAGGTCAACGCTCTTGCTGTTCGTGTTCTTTGAACGATCTCCTCGCTGTCCATCATGATTGAGAAAAGTTCCCGGCCAATCGGGACCACAAATTCGTAGGACAGACCTATGGCCACATCCTCTACACTTTCCTCAAGTTGTTTTAGTTATTTAATTACTTAACACATTTAGTTAGACATGTATCAATCAGCTTCCTTAATTAATCCGTTAGGCACTAGTTACTTCACATAATCATAGCACTTGACATAGAAAGGCAATGTCAAACAAGTTCCTTTTCAACAGGTTATCACATTTATCTTTGAAATACATAAAGTCCAGCCCGTAGGCTTATCCGTAATCCGCCCGAAGGTTATCCAGCAATCCACAGGGATTACTAATCCAAGATTCCGCCCGTAGACTAGTATGCGAGCCTCGAGATCCAATCCCATGTCACGTTGGCCTCTTGTGCAGGGTCTGGAAGGCGAGGGATTTACGGCCAGAGCCCCCTGGAACCCAAGCGTCCTCCTGCTCCAAGTAGCGCTCAATGGAGAGACCTCTCGCGGTGGGTTCGGTCCACCTTCTTGGCGTAGTTAACAACCCCCTTGGTTAGGGTCAGACAGGCAGTCGGGGGTAACTGAAGCTGCCTCTCCCTTCAGGCCTTCAACCTGAAGCATTAGATATCTTTTCATCCTTTAATTCTTTGAGCAAACAAAGCAAAACAGTACTCTTAAAACTGTTACAAGCACAATCATTTCCATTGGTCATTATTTTTGGCCAGCTACTAAGGAGCGAATCCTTCTTTTCGAATGCATCCAGCACTCGATCCGGGATCAATTGCGACTTGGCAAGATCCCCTATATCCTAGGGTAGGGCCTTACCCTATTAACCTGACTTAATCAATACCTTAAGTTCATATATTATTCCAAGTTAATGATTGGTCTTTTTCTTCCAAGCAAATATCTAATCCCCGTATCTTGGTCACTTTACCCAAGAAAGGTACTATATCTGG